>NW_023416843.1:0-39397 GCF_012460135.2 Molothrus ater | reverse complement strand
GCTTTTGCAAGGCATCTCCATCCCTGCGGCCGGTGCCCTCGTGGCCAGGCCGTGGGACTTGGCAAGCTCCATCGTTCACCAGGAGTCTCCTGTCATTGTGGCAGGAGCCCTGGAGTGCAGGACTTGCTGTCCTGTAGCCTTGCTGAGGCTCCTCTGTTGCAGGTGCCTGCAAGGCACCACTGCAGCACTCACTGACTCAGACCCTTGCTGTGGCATCTGTCTGGAAGGTGCCCTTGAGGTCAGAGAGCGGGATGGCGGGCAGACTGCTCAGCCTGTTCAAGGGGCTTTGGGGCAAGAAAAGCAAAGGCCCTGCAGCTGGCCCAGCGCAGCAGCCTGCAGAGCCGGAGCACTTACAGCCGCTGCAGGATGGTGAGTGGCGGAGCTGGGCCGCAGGGCTGGTGCCTGCGGCCAGCCTGTCCCCATCCCATCCCATCCCATCCCATCCCATCCCATCCCATCCCATCCCATCCCATCCCATCCCATCCCATGCCTGTGGCCATTCCCATGGATGGGACGGGACAGGGGCCGGGGCTGTTCTCCTGATGGCCGTACTCCGTCCCCTGGGCACCCGGGGGGTTGTCCCTGCCTGGGGAGTGCAGGGCTGGCCTGTGTTCTCTGTTCCGCCTCTGTGAGGCGGCCCCTCAGCTCTGGCTGCGCTCGCTCTTTGGCAGATGCAGCCAAGGAGCGGACGCAAGAGCAGGAGCCCAGCCGTGGCCGCTTCTGCAGAGCAGCGCAGGTACCTGCGGCCATCCCCACCTGGGCCGGGCCTGCCGGCACTGCTCGGCAGGGCCCCGCGCTTGGAGCAGACCATGGAAGGTCCCTCTCTTGCCGCCCTTCCTTCTGCTGCAGACACTGCGCAGGTTGCTGCACCATCGGTGCACAAAGAGCGGTGGCCCCGCACCCGAGGGCATGGCCGAGCCCGACTCCAGGCCCGGCCAGCTGCGGGCAGAGGCTGCTGCCAGCACAGCGTCTTCTGACCTGGCCGCCAGCTCAGACTGGGAAACTGATGAGGGCTGCAGGGAGGCTGACATGGCCCTGATGGAGGGCATGGCCACCAGCAACACCATCACTCAGGCCATGGCAGAGACTGAGGCCATGCCCACGCTGCCTGTGAGTCCTGGACCCACTCTGGAGTTTTTGCAGAAGGCTTTTTATTCTCCGCAGCAGCCTGGGGCCAGGGCCCAAGGCCTCCCAGGATGACGTGGCCCCTCAAGCCATGTCCGCTGGGCCCCCTCAGCCCCATCACACTGGGCTGGGAAGGCAAGCACTTCTTGGGGGAAGCTGGGCCACTTGCTGCCTTGGACGGCACTCCAAGTCTTCCCCATGCTGCTTCCTGCAGGTGCAAGCTGCGGTGAGAGCCATGCTGCAGAGACTCACGTCCTGTGAGTCTGTGGACGCCGGGCTGCAAATGGCCATTGTCAGCCTGACTGAAGAACACCCTGCCCACGTGGTGATGAGCCTCCTGTGCTGTGCCCCAACGTGTGACGGGTACGGGGCACAACTGCCTGCAGAGCTCGGTGCTCACCGGCCCGTAGGACCCCTGGCCCTGTACAGCCTGTCCAGCGGGCTCTGCCAGACAGGCGGAGAGCACCGGCACCGTGGGGCCCCTCTGTTTCCTGAGCCTGCTGCCATGCTCCCTCCCGGCCCCCTGCAGCTGCACGGGGCACGGTACTGACGCACAGCTCTGCTCCCACAGAGCGGCCGCGCTGATGTGGAGGGCCATGGGCACCTCAGCAGTAGCCGTGGAGGAGGTGCTTCCAGCGCTGCTCTCTGCCATAGAGGAGCAGCCAGCGTACGGCGGCTTCCTCTGCAGCGGGGACAACGAGGCCATCCTTGCCCTGGCTGTGAGTTTCTGGAGCTGGCCTAGTCTGGCCCTCCAGGTGGCCTTCTCAGAAGCTCTCCATGCTCTCCCCACCCTGCAGCTCCCTGCCTGGGCTGAAAGCTGGGCTAGGGGCAGCAGGCTGGCTGCTCCCCCTGCCTCTCCCCTGGGGCCCTGCCTCATGGACACCTCGGTGCTGAGCGCTGCCTGGGGCTGCTTTGTCTCTTGCAGGCAACTCTGGTGCTGTGGAGGATTGCATGCATGCCCGAGTGGCACTATGCAATAGTCCTTCATTCTCCCCACCTGCTTGTGGCTCTGCTCTTGCGAATTTTCATCACCACAGAGCAGAGGGCAGAGGATGTGGAAACCCAGAGCTTCTGGAGAGCGTGCTGGGAGGAACACGGCCTTCCCAGCCAGCCCAACAGGTGCCAGTCAGCCTGTCCTTCCCACTCCCTTGTGGCCAGAGCCAGTGCTCCCAGAGTGACCCGGCCTTTTCTCGGCACACAGGTTTGCAGTGCAGACCATGAAGGCTCTGCTCTCCCAAGTGGGCTTTGGCAAGAACCTGCTGGCTCTGGAGCACAAGCAGCTCTGGGACACCCTGCTCTGTGCCCACACCCAGCACTATGCAGCGGGCCTGCTGGCCAGGTGAGATCCCCTACTCCCCGCCGCCACTGCCAGCATTTGTGCCCCGTGCCCGGAGTGCCCCACGCAGTTCCTGGGCTTGTAAGCAAGAGGGCCTTGTCACCGAGGGAGGGCCCAGCAGACTGCAAAGGGCTGGCAGAGGAGGATGCCCAGCAGCAGCCGCCTCCCAAGGGGCCCGTGTCCCCTTGCAGAGTGCTGGGGAAAGATGGGACCTCCTGGAGTCACTCCTGGGAGAGGTTTGCCCGCCCGGCTCAGGGCCTTGGTGCCTTTTTCCCCTGCCAGGGAGATGCGCTCTGGCTTGAGCCCCTTGTGTCCCCACATGGCCTCGCACCTGCTCAGCCTGCTGGTGGGGAAGCAGCCCTGCTGGCATCTGCCTGCTCTGGCCTTCTTGCTGGAGGTGAGCCTGATGGCCAGCGCTGCCTGGCTGAGCTGCCTCCCCGCTCTCTGGCCTTTGTCTCCCGCTCCCTCCTGGCCATGGCAAGATGGCCCTGGCAGGAGGCTTTCCTTGGATTCCCTCAATCTGGCCTCTGACCGTGGCTCTGTTCCTCTCCCAGCTCGTCAAGCCCTCAGGGAAGATGAGAGCCCATCTTGCATCAGCATATGGATTCCCATGAAATTCCAAAGAAGATCTGCAGAACTTCCTTTGTCTCCTGCATCACCTGGAGCGGCCTCCCTCGGAGATTTCCAGTTCCCATCCAAGATGGGACCACCTGCAGGGCAGAAGGGACCAGCTGCAGCTCCAGGCACAGCTCTGGCTGCTCACAGCTGAGCCTGTGCCAAGCTCCAGCAGCTCTTGCCAGCTCCCTCCCTGTTGGCAGCTCCTTCCCTGCCGCCCTCAGGCCCTGCCCATGCCCTTTTTTACCTCCCAGCTGACCCCTTGGCTTTGCTTTTCCCTAATAAACTCTTTGGGTTTTTCACTTGACCCGCGTCTCTGTGGAGCTGAAGCGGCGCAAAACCTGAGCCCGGGGACACGCAGGGCCCTGCTGCCCTTCTCCTCCCCGCTGAGTTCCGTGCACAGACAGAGAGGAACAAGGGCAGCTCAGGCTGCAAAGGTCCCTGTCCCGCTGCTCCAGTTGCACAGCAGCGTGGACTTCAAGGCCGTGCCCAGCACACTGAAGGGGAAAAGGAGCCTGTTTTTAGAAGAGCCAACTGGAGTGTGCTCTGAAGCCAGCTGTGAGGGATTCAAGTGCAAGCATCCAGCCAGGGCAAAGGAGCTTGCAATGCCGCAAGTTTCCGCCAAGAGCCTCCTGAAAGCACAGCAATGCTCTAGCCCTACCCAGGGACAGGAAGAGGGCAGGAGCAGAGACCATGGTGGCCTAGCAGTGAGTTTTGTCTGTGCCTAAAAGCAAATCAAGCAGCAGCGGCAGCGGAGTGGTTGGGACTCGGGGGCGCCAGCGTCCCAGCGGCCGCAGCGCTGTCGGGCAGTGCCTGCACGCTGGGCGCGCTTCCGGCGGCTCTGCTCTCCCCACAAGCGAGGAATCAGGCAGCCCCTGCCTCAGATGCAGGCAGAAAGCCAAGCAAGTGAGACCAGAGGCAGGGGCCCCTTCCCATCACTGCGGGGCAAGGCTGCAAAAGAGCCGCTGTGTCTTCCTGCAGAGACCTGTGCTTGGGCTGTGCTGAGCCCAGAGCCGGCCAGCTTGTGCTGTGCTGTGGCAAGAGCGTTCTGGGCAGGCAGGCAGAAGTGCTGCGTGCACAGTGGGCAAGGGGCTGAGGAGAGCCTCCTGAGGGAACAGGGCTCCGCTCCCTGGCTGGCAACAGCCTGCTTTTGCTGCCGTCAGCGCGGGCAGGAGTTCTGGCACTCGAAGGGGCAGCGGGCACCTCTTGTTTCTAGGGGGCCCAGGGCTGCGCACCACAAGGGACATGAGGAAACAGACTCGGCAGAAGGAAGATGAGCTCCAGCTGGAGTGCCTGTGCTACAAGGTGCACGAGTAATTCAGCCTTGCCAGGCTTTCTTACGTGCATGTTGGTGTTGCCCGGGAAATGGAGGCACTTTGGAAGAGAGGGGCTTGCTTCTCAAGCCAAGTGCTTGCCCAGGAGCCCCCAGTGAGGTAGGTACAGCTGGCTCCCTTTGGCTCCTTGCGCTCCTTTCCATCCTTGAGGCCCCTTGCACTTGGCACAGGGGCGTGGCAAGGGAGAAGGCTGTGAAGAGCAGCTTTGGCATCTGCCTGGGCCTGCAGAGACCAAGGCAAGCACCAGTGGCAGGGTGTGTCCCCCCTCTTGGAGCACAGGACACAGGGGGATCATCTGTGTCCAGCCCAGAACCCCAAATGCCTCTCAGAGAGCTGTGAATTCAAAGGCCTTTATGCAGACATCGATGGCATCTGGCCTGTATTTTAACTCTTGGCAAGATGCCTTTGCCTCTTGCTTGCTGGAAGCTGTTCTGCTCCAGGGCTGGCAGCCAGCTGGGCTGTGCGGGCAGCGTGGAGAGTCCTTGCCGAGCACTTGGCGGCTCATGGTGTGTCCAGGGCTGTGTTAGACACTGGTGTGTTAGACACGCGGGGGCGCCTTGGCTGGGGAGGGGATGGCCCCGGGGCACGTGGCAGCGTGTCCCTTTGTGACACGGTGCAGCGGGGTCACCGTGGGAACGGAAGGGACAGCATGTCAGAGCAGCCCTTTGTGACACGCGCTGACATAGGCTCTGCCGTTGCTGCGGCCACGCCACAGTGCTGGGTGCATGCGACGGGACAGGACGGGACAGAGCGGTGCTGTGAGGCGCCCCCGCACAGCTGGCTCGTTCCTCCCTGACCCGGAGCTTTTCCCAGGCGTTCCTCCTGCGGCTGGCCTCACAGCCAGACCTCGGGACTCGCTGACTCGGAGCTTTTGCAAGGCATCTCCCATCCCTGCGGCCGGTGCCCTCGTGGCCAGGCCGTGGGACTTGGCAAGCTCCATTGTTCACCAGGAGTCTCCTGTCATTGTGGCAGGAGCCCTGGAGTGCAGGACTTGCTGTCCTGTAGCCTTGCTGAGGCTCCTCTGTTGCAGGTGCCTGCAAGGCACCACTGCAGCACTCACTGACTCGGACCCTTGCTGTGGCATCTGTCTGGAAGGTGCCCTTGAGGTCAGAGAGCGGGATGGCGGGCAGACTGCTCAGCCTGTTCAAGGGGCTTTGGGGCAAGAAAAGCAAAGGCCCTGCAGCTGGCCCAGCGCAGCAGCCTGCAGAGCCGGAGCACTTACAGCCGCTGCAGGATGGTGAGTGGCGGAGCTGGGCCGCAGGGCTGGTGCCTGCGGCCAGCCTGTCCCCATCCCATCCCATCCCATCCCATCCCATCCCATCCCATCCCATCCCATCCCATCCCATCCCATCCCATCCCATCCCATGCCTGTGGCCATTCCCATGGATGGGACGGGACAGGGGCCGGGGCTGTTCTCCTGATGGCCGTACTCCGTCCCCTGGGCACCCGGGGGGTTGTCCCTGCCTGGGGAGTGCAGGGCTGGCCTGTGTTCTCTGTTCCGCCTCTGTGAGGCGGCCCCTCAGCTCTGGCTGCGCTCGCTCTTTGGCAGATGCAGCCAAGGAGCGGACGCAAGAGCAGGAGCCCAGCCGTGGCCGCTTCCGCAGAGCAGCGCAGGTACCTGCGGCCATCCCCACCTGGCCGGGCCTGCCGGCACTGCTCGGCAGGGCCCCGCGCTTGGAGCAGACCATGGAAGGTCCCTCTCTTGCCGCCCTTCCTTCTGCTGCAGACACTGCGCAGGTTGCTGCACCATCGGCGCACAAAGAGCGGTGGCCCCGCACCCGAGGGCATGGCCGAGCCCGACTCCAGGCCCGGCCAGCTGCGGGCAGAGGCTGCTGCCAGCACAGCGTCTTCTGACCTGGCCGCCAGCTCAGACTGGGAAACTGATGAGGGCTGCAGGGAGGCTGACATGGCCCTGATGGAGGGCATGGCCACCAGCAACACCATCACTCAGGCCATGGCAGAGACTGAGGCCATGCCCACGCTGCCTGTGAGTCCTGGACCCACTCTGGAGTTTTTGCAGAAGGCTTTTTATTCTCCGCAGCAGCCTGGGGCCAGGGCCCAAGGCCTCCCAGGATGACGTGGCCCCTCAAGCCATGTCCGCTGGGCCCCCTCAGCCCCATCATACTGGGCTGGGAAGGCAAGCACTTCTTGGGGGAAGCTGGCCACTTGCTGCCTTGGACGGCACTCCAAGTCTTCCCCATGCTGCTTCCTGCAGGTGCAAGCTGCGGTGAGAGCCATGCTGCAGAGACTCACGTCCTGTGAGTCTGTGGACGCCGGGCTGCAAATGGCCATTGTCAGCCTGACTGAAGAACACCCTGCCCACGTGGTGATGAGCCTCCTGTGCTGTGCCCCAACGTGTGACGGGTACGGGGCACAACTGCCTGCAGAGCTCGGTGCTCACCGGCCCGTAGGACCCCTGGCCCTGTACAGCCTGTCCAGCGGGCTCTGCCAGACAGGCGGAGAGCACCGGCACCGTGGGGCCCCTCTGTTTCCTGAGCCTGCTGCCATGCTCCCTCCCGGCCCCCTGCAGCTGCACGGGGCACGGTACTGACGCACAGCTCTGCTCCCACAGAGCGGCCGCGCTGATGTGGAGGGCCATGGGCACCTCAGCAGTAGCCGTGGAGGAGGTGCTTCCAGCGCTGCTCTCTGCCATAGAGGAGCAGCCAGCGTACGGCGGCTTCCTCTGCAGCGGGGACAACCAGGCCTTCCTTGCCCTGGCTGTGAGTTTCTGGAGCTGGCCTAGTCTGGCCCTCCAGGTGGCCTTCTCAGAAGCTCTCCATGCTCTCCCCACCCTGCAGCTCCCTGCCTGGGCTGAAAGCTGGGCTAGGGGCAGCAGGCTGGCTGCTCCCCCTGCCTCTCCCCTGGGGCCCTGCCTCATGGACACCTCGGCGCTGAGCGCTGCCTGGGGCTGCTTTGTCTCTTGCAGGCAACTCTGGTGCTGTGGAGGATTGCATGCATGCCCGAGTGGCACTATGCAATAGTCCTTCATTCTCCCCACCTGCTTGTGGCTCTGCTCTTGCGAATTTTCATCACCACAGAGCAGAGGGCAGAGGATGTGGAAACCCAGAGCTTCTGGAGAGCGTGCTGGGAGGAACACGGCCTTCCCAGCCAGCCCAACAGGTGCCAGTCAGCCTGTCCTTCCCACTCCCTTGTGGCCAGAGCCAGTGCTCCCAGAGTGACCCGGCCTTTTCTCGGCACACAGGTTTGCAGTGCAGACCATGAAGGCTCTGCTCTCCCAAGTGGGCTTTGGCAAGAACCTGCTGGCTCTGGAGCACAAGCAGCTCTGGGACACCCTGCTCTGTGCCCACACCCAGCACTATGCAGCGGGCCTGCTGGCCAGGTGAGATCCCCTACTCCCCGCCGCCACTGCCAGCATTTGTGCCCCGTGCCCGGAGTGCCCCACGCAGTTCCTGGGCTTGTAAGCAAGAGGGCCTTGTCACCGAGGGAGGGCCCAGCAGACTGCAAAGGGCTGGCAGAGGAGGATGCCCAGCAGCAGCCGCCTCCCAAGGGGCCCGTGTCCCCTTGCAGAGTGCTGGGGAAAGATGGGACCTCCTGGAGTCACTCCTGGGAGAGGTTTGCCCGCCCGGCTCAGGGCCTTGGTGCCTTTTTCCCCTGCCAGGGAGATGCGCTCTGGCTTGAGCCCCTTGTGTCCCCACATGGCCTCGCACCTGCTCAGCCTGCTGGTGGGGAAGCAGCCCTGCTGGCATCTGCCTGCTCTGGCCTTCTTGCTGGAGGTGAGCCTGATGGCCAGCGCTGCCTGGCTGAGCTGCCTCCCCGCTCTCTGGCCTTTGTCTCCCGCTCCCTCCTGGCCATGGCAAGATGGCCCTGGCAGGAGGCTTTCCTTGGATTCCCTCAATCTGGCCTCTGACCGTGGCTCTGTTCCTCTCCCAGCTCGTCAAGCCCTCAGGGAAGATGAGAGCCCATCTTGCATCAGCATATGGATTCCCATGAAATTCCAAAGAAGATCTGCAGAACTTCCTTTGTCTCCTGCATCACCTGGAGCGGCCTCCCTCGGAGATTTCCAGTTCCCATCCAAGATGGGACCACCTGCAGGGCAGAAGGGACCAGCTGCAGCTCCAGGCACAGCTCTGGCTGCTCACAGCTGAGCCTGTGCCAAGCTCCAGCAGCTCTTGCCAGCTCCCTCCCTGTTGGCAGCTCCTTCCCTGCCGCCCTCAGGCCCTGCCCATGCCCTTTTTTACCTCCCAGCTGACCCCTTGGCTTTGCTTTTCCCTAATAAACTCTTTGGGTTTTTCACTTGACCCGCGTCTCTGTGGAGCTGAAGCGGCGCAAAACCTGAGCCCGGGGACACGCAGGGCCCTGCTGCCCTTCTCCTCCCCGCTGAGTTCCGTGCACAGACAGAGAGGAACAAGGGCAGCTCAGGCTGCAAAGGTCCCTGTCCCGCTGCTCCAGTTGCACAGCAGCGTGGACTTCAAGGCCGTGCCCAGCACACTGAAGGGGAAAAGGAGCCTGTTTTTAGAAGAGCCAACTGGAGTGTGCTCTGAAGCCAGCTGTGAGGGATTCAAGTGCAAGCATCCAGCCAGGGCAAAGGAGCTTGCAATGCCGCAAGTTTCCGCCAAGAGCCTCCTGAAAGCACAGCAATGCTCTAGCCCTACCCAGGCACAGGAAGAGGGCAGGAGCAGAGACCATGGTGGCCTAGCAGTGAGCTTTGTCTGTGCCTAAAAGCAAATCAAGCAGCAGCGGCAGCGGAGTGGTTGGGACTCGGGGGCGCCAGCGTCCCAGCGGCCGCAGCGCTGTCGGGCAGTGCCTGCACGCTGGGCGCGCTTCCGGCGGCTCTGCTCTCCCCACAAGCGAGGAATCAGGCAGCCCCTGCCTCAGATGCAGGCAGAAAGCCAAGCAAGTGAGACCAGAGGCAGGGGCCCCTTCCCATCACTGCGGGGCAAGGCTGCAAAAGAGCCGCTGTGTCTTCCTGCAGAGACCTGTGCTTGGGCTGTGCTGAGCCCAGAGCCGGCCAGCTTGTGCTGTGCTGTGACAAGAGCGTTCTGGGCAGGCAGGCAGAAGTGCTGCGTGCACAGTGGGCAAGGGGCTGAGGAGAGCCTCCTGAGGGAACAGGGCTCCGCTCCCTGGCTGGCAACAGCCTGCTTTTGCTGCCGTCAGCGCGGGCAGGAGTTCTGGCACTCGAAGGGGCAGCGGGCACCTCTTGTTTCTAGGGGGCCCAGGGCTGCGCACCACAAGGGACATGAGGAAACAGACTCGGCAGAAGGAAGATGAGCTCCAGCTGGAGTGCCTGTGCTACAAGGTGCACGAGTAATTCAGCCTTGCCAGGCTTTCTTACGTGCATGTTGGTGTTGCCCGGGAAATGGAGGCACTTTGGAAGAGAGGGGCTTGCTTCTCAAGCCAAGTGCTTGCCCAGGAGCCCCCAGTGAGGTAGGTACAGCTGGCTCCCTTTGGCTCCTTGCGCTCCTTTCCATCCTTGAGGCCCCTTGCACTTGGCACAGGGGCGTGGCAAGGGAGAAGGCTGTGAAGAGCAGCTTTGGCATCTGCCTGGGCCTGCAGAGACCAAGGCAAGCACCAGTGGCAGGGTGTGTCCCCCCTCTTGGAGCACAGGACACAGGGGGATCATCTGTGTCCAGCCCAGAACCCCAAATGCCTCTCAGAGAGCTGTGAATTCAAAGGCCTTTATGCAGACATCGATGGCATCTGGCCTGTATTTTAACTCTTGGCAAGATGCCTTTGCCTCTTGCTTGCTGGAAGCTGTTCTGCTCCAGGGCTGGCAGCCAGCTGGGCTGTGCGGGCAGCGTGGAGAGTCCTTGCCGAGCACTTGGCGGCTCATGGTGTGTCCAGGGCTGTGTTAGACACTGGTGTGTTAGACACGCGGGGGCGCCTTGGCTGGGGAGGGGATGGCCCCGGGGCACGTGGCAGCGTGTCCCTTTGTGACACGGTGCAGCGGGGTCACCGTGGGAACGGAAGGGACAGCATGTCAGAGCAGCCCTTTGTGACACGCGCTGACATAGGCTCTGCCGTTGCTGCGGCCACGCCACAGTGCTGGGTGCATGCGACGGGACAGGACGGGACAGAGCGGTGCTGTGAGGCGCCCCCGCACAGCTGGCTCGTTCCTCCCTGACCCGGAGCTTTTCCCAGGCGTTCCTCCTGCGGCTGGCCTCACAGCCAGACCTCGGGACTCGCTGACTCGGAGCTTTTGCAAGGCATCTCCCATCCCTGCGGCCGGTGCCCTCGTGGCCAGGCCGTGGGACTTGGCAAGCTCCATTGTTCACCAGGAGTCTCCTGTCATTGTGGCAGGAGCCCTGGAGTGCAGGACTTGCTGTCCTGTAGCCTTGCTGAGGCTCCTCTGTTGCAGGTGCCTGCAAGGCACCACTGCAGCACTCACTGACTCGGACCCTTGCTGTGGCATCTGTCTGGAAGGTGCCCTTGAGGTCAGAGAGCGGGATGGCGGGCAGACTGCTCAGCCTGTTCAAGGGGCTTTGGGGCAAGAAAAGCAAAGGCCCTGCAGCTGGCCCAGCGCAGCAGCCTGCAGAGCAGGATGGTGAGTGGCGGAGCTGGGCCGCAGGGCTGGTGCCTGCGGCCAGCCTGTCCCCATCCCATCCCATCCCATCCCATCCCATCCCATCCCATCCCATCCCATCCCATCCCATCCCATGCCTGTGGCCATTCCCATGGATGGGACGGGACAGGGGCCGGGGCTGTTCTCCTGATGGCCGTACTCCGTCCCCTGGGCACCCGGGGGGTTGTCCCTGCCTGGGGAGTGCAGGGCTGGCCTGTGTTCTCTGTTCCGCCTCTGTGAGGCGGCCCCTCAGCTCTGGCTGCGCTCGCTCTTTGGCAGATGCAGCCATGGAGCGGACGCAAGAGCAGGAGCCCAGCCGTGGCCGCTTCCGCAGAGCAGCGCAGGTACCTGCGGCCATCCCCACCTGGGCCGGGCCTGCCGGCACTGCTCGGCAGGGCCCCGCGCTTGGAGCAGACCATGGAAGGTCCCTCTCTTGCCGCCCTTCCTTCTGCTGCAGACACTGCGCAGGTTGCTGCACCATCGGCGCACAAAGAGCGGTGGCCCCGCACCCGAGGGCATGGCCGAGCCCGACTCCAGGCCCGGCCAGCTGCGGGCAGAGGCTGCTGCCAGCACAGCGTCTTCTGACCTGGCCGCCAGCTCAGACTGGGAAACTGATGAGGGCTGCAGGGAGGCTGACATGGCCCTGATGGAGGGCATGGCCACCAGCAACACCATCACTCAGGCCATGGCAGAGACTGAGGCCATGCCCACGCTGCCTGTGAGTCCTGGACCCACTCTGGAGTTTTTGCAGAAGGCTTTTTATTCTCCGCAGCAGCCTGGGGCCAGGGCCCAAGGCCTCCCAGGATGACGTGGCCCCTCAAGCCATGTCCGCTGGGCCCCCTCAGCCCCATCACACTGGGCTGGGAAGGCAAGCACTTCTTGGGGGAAGCTGGGCCACTTGCTGCCTTGGACGGCACTCCAAGTCTTCCCCATGCTGCTTCCTGCAGGTGCAAGCTGCGGTGAGAGCCATGCTGCAGAGACTCACGTCCTGTGAGTCTGTGGACGCCGGGCTGCAAATGGCCATTGTCAGCCTGACTGAAGAACACCCTGCCCACGTGGTGATGAGCCTCCTGTGCTGTGCCCCAACGTGTGACGGGTACGGGGCACAACTGCCTGCAGAGCTCGGTGCTCACCGGCCCGTAGGACCCCTGGCCCTGTACAGCCTGTACAGCGGGCTCTGCCAGACAGGCGGAGAGCACCGGCACCGTGGGGCCCCTCTGTTTCCTGAGCCTGCTGCCATGCTCCCTCCCGGCCCCCTGCAGCTGCACGGGGCACGGTACTGACGCACAGCTCTGCTCCCACAGAGCGGCCGCGCTGATGTGGAGGGCCATGGGCACCTCAGCAGTAGCCGTGGAGGAGGTGCTTCCAGCGCTGCTCTCTGCCATAGAGGAGCAGCCAGCGTACGGCGGCTTCCTCTGCAGCGGGGACAACCAGGCCGTCCTTGCCCTGGCTGTGAGTTTCTGGAGCTGGCCTAGTCTGGCCCTCCAGGTGGCCTTCTCAGAAGCTCTCCATGCTCTCCCCACCCTGCAGCTCCCTGCCTGGGCTGAAAGCTGGGCTAGGGGCAGCAGGCTGGCTGCTCCCCCTGCCTCTCCCCTGGGGCCCTGCCTCATGGACACCTCGGCGCTGAGCGCTGCCTGGGGCTGCTTTGTCTCTTGCAGGCAACTCTGGTGCTGTGGAGGATTGCATGCATGCCCGAGTGGCACTATGCAATAGTCCTTCATTCTCCCCACCTGCTTGTGGCTCTGCTCTTGCGAATTTTCATCACCACAGAGCAGAGGGCAGAGGATGTGGAAAGCCAGAGCTTCTGGAGAGCGTGCTGGGAGGAACACGGCCTTCCCAGCCAGCCCAACAGGTGCCAGTCAGCCTGTCCTTCCCACTCCCTTGTGGCCAGAGCCAGTGCTCCCAGAGTGACCCGGCCTTTTCTCGGCACACAGGTTTGCAGTGCAGACCATGAAGGCTCTGCTCTCCCAAGTGGGCTTTGGCAAGAACCTGCTGGCTCTGGAGCACAAGCAGCTCTGGGACACCCTGCTCTGTGCCCACACCCAGCACTATGCAGCGGGCCTGCTGGCCAGGTGAGATCCCCTACTCCCCGCCGCCACTGCCAGCATTTGTGCCCCGTGCCCGGAGTGCCCCACGCAGTTCCTGGGCTTGTAAGCAAGAGGGCCTTGTCACCGAGGGAGGGCCCAGCAGACTGCAAAGGGCTGGCAGAGGAGGATGCCCAGCAGCAGCCACCTCCCAAGGGGCCCGTGTCCCCTTGCAGAGTGCTGGGGAAAGATGGGACCTCCTGGAGTCACTCCTGGGAGAGGTTTGCCTGCCCGGCTCAGGGCCTTGGTGCCTTTTTCCCCTGCCAGGGAGATGCGCTCTGGCTTGAGCCCCTTGTGTCCCCACATGGCCTCGCACCTGCTCAGCCTGCTGGTGGGGAAGCAGCCCTGCTGGCATCTGCCTGCTCTGGCCTTCTTGCTGGAGGTGAGCCTGATGGCCAGCGCTGCCTGGCTGAGCTGCCTCCCCGCTCTCTGGCCTTTGTCTCCCGCTCGCTCCTGGCCATGGCAAGATGGCCCTGGCAGGAGGCTTTCCTTGGATTCCCTCAATCTGGCCTCTGACCGTGGCTCTGTTCCTCTCCCAGCTCGTCAAGCCCTCAGGGAAGATGAGAGCCCATCTTGCATCAGCATATGGATTCCCATGAAATTCCAAAGAAGATCTGCAGAACTTCCTTTGTCTCCTGCATCACCTGGAGCGGCCTCCCTCGGAGATTTCCAGTTCCCATCCAAGATGGGACCACCTGCAGGGCAGAAGGGACCAGCTGCAGCTCCAGGCACAGCTCTGGCTGCTCACAGCTGAGCCTGTGCCAAGCTCCAGCAGCTCTTGCCAGCTCCCTCCCTGTTGGCAGCTCCTTCCCTGCCGCCCTCAGGCCCTGCCCATGCCCTTTTTTACCTCCCAGCTGACCCCTTGGCTTTTTTTTTTTGCATTGCTGTGCTTTCAGGAGCTTCTCTGAGGGAGGCCGCTCCAGGTGATGCAGGAGACAAAGGAAGTTCTGCAGATCTTCTTTGGAATTTCATGGGAATCCATATGCTGATGCAAGATGGGCTCTCATCTTCCCTGAGGGCTTGACGAGCTGGGAGAGGAACAGAGCCACGGTCAGAGGCCAGATTGAGGGAATCCAAGGAAAGCCTCCTGCCAGGGCCATCTTGCCATGGCCAGGAGCGAGCGGGAGACAAAGGCCAGAGAGCGGGGAGGCAGCTCAGCCAGGCAGCGCTGGCCATCAGGCTCACCTCCAGCAAGAAGGCCAGAGCAGGCAGATGCCAGCAGGGCTGCTTCCCCACCAGCAGGCTGAGCAGGTGCGAGGCCATGTGGGGACACAAGGGGCTCAAGCCAGAGCGCATCTCCCTGGCAGGGGAAAAAGGCACCAAGGCCCTGAGCCGGGCGGGCAAACCTCTCCCAGGAGTGACTCCAGGAGGTCCCATCTTTCCCCAGCACTCTGCAAGGGGACACGGGCCCCTTGGGAGGCGGCTGCTGCTGGGCATCCTCCTCTGCCAGCCCTTTGCAGTCTGCTGGGCCCTCCCTCGGTGACAAGGCCCTCTTGCTTACAAGCCCAGGAACTGCGTGGGGCACTCCGGGCACGGGGCACAAATGCTGGCAGTGGCGGCGGGGAGTAGGGGATCTCACCTGGCCAGCAGGCCCGCTGCATAGTGCTGGGTGTGGGCACAGAGCAGGGTGTCCCAGAGCTGCTTGTGCTCCAGAGCCAGCAGGTTCTTGCCAAAGCCCACTTGGGAGAGCAGAGCCTTCATGGTCTGCACTGCAAACCTGTGTGCCGAGAAAAGGCCGGGTCACTCTGGGAGCACTGGCTCTGGCCACAAGGGAGTGGGAAGGACAGGCTGACTGGCACCTGTTGGGCTGGCTGGGAAGGCCGTGTTCCTCCCAGCACGCTCTCCAGAAGCTCTGGCTTTCCACATCCTCTGCCCTCTGCTCTGTGGTGATGAAAATTCGCAAGAGCAGAGCCACAAGCAGGTGGGGAGAATGAAGGACTATTGCATAGTGCCACTCGGGCATGCATGCAATCCGGCAGCAGAGCCGCGCAGATGGCCCCGCAGCCCAGGGCGCAGGACCCGCGTCCCTGTGCCAAGGCCTGCAGGAGGCTGCAGCCCGGCAGCCGCCAGGGCAGGAGGCAGCCGAGCCCCCTGGCAGGGGGACAGCAGCAGCCCACGAGTCCTCACCTGTGCCACAAGCCGATTGTCATCATGGCAGTGGAAGAAGAGGGGCAGCAGGCTCTGGTGCAGGGGTGTCTTCAGGGCCTTTTTTTCCCTTTCCTGCGGAAGAGTCACCAATGTTCGGAAGAGCAGTATGGAGATCAGCTGAACCTGCCAATTGTTCTGGATGGAAGCAAGAAGACAGAGCTCAGCATTGCGGCTGCACGGGGCTCAACTTGGCGCATGCCTGCAAATGCACAGGGCACAAACTGTCCGGGCAGCAGCCAGTGGCCGTGGCTGGTGGCAGTGAGCCTTACGTGGTCAAAGAGTGGCAGGAGCGCCTCAAGCAGCTGCAGTGTGATGGGGCCCGGCATCAGCGTGGCATTGTCCAAGATGATGAAGCTGAGTAGCATGACTGTCATGAAAACTATCTCTCCATCTGCATCCCACAGGAAGTGCACAAGACTTTCAGTCAGGCTCCACATTTTTTTGGTCTGTGGGGAAGACAAGTTTGTGAAATGCCATCCTGCTGCCGCAGGGCCCAGAGGCCAAAGGCCTGTCGCCAAGCACTGGGGCAGCTGAACTGGGAGGCAGGACAGCTGGGAGCAGCTGCCCCAGCGCCCAAAGCCCTGCCAAGCCCAAGCGACTGCATTGCCCAGCTCAGCCTCAGCCCTTGCCTCCTTCTCACCATGAAGGGCTCCTCAATGAGCTCGAGAAGGGCCCTGAGCACCAGGCGACGCCTCTCTCTGCACTCGCTCTGCAGCTGCCTTGACAAGATTTGCAGGACTCTTTTAGTACCACGTTCACTCAAGTCCAGGAACTGGAGGACCTGAAAGGCACAGGTCAGTGACAGGGGAGCCGGCCAGCCGGAGCCCGGAGCCGCACAGGGCTGGGCCCAGGCAGCAGCACAGGGCGCGGGCACCGTCCCAGGCAGCTGCGGCTGCGAGAGGGCAGAGAGCTGGCAGGCAGCTCAGGCAGGCGGCGCTGGCCATCAGGCTCACCTCCACAAGGAAGGCCAGGGCGGGCAGCTGCCAGCGTGGCTCCTGTGTGCTGAGCAGCCGCAGCAGGTAGCGAGCGATCCGGGAGCACAAGGGGATGGAGACACAGCACATCTCCCTGGCAGGAGAAAAAGGAGCCGAGGCTGTGGGCCAGGGGGACAAACCTCTGCCAAGACTGACTCCCAGAGCTCTGCTCTTTCCCCAGCATCCTGCAAGAGGCCCTGGGCTATTTGGGAGGCAGCTCTTCTGGTCACCCTCCTCTGCCAGCCTTTTCCAGTCTGCTTGGCCATCCCTCGGTGACAAGGCCCTCTGGCCCACGACTCAGGGACTCTGTGGAGCTCCCTGGGAACACATGTCAGAGGCTGTGGGGAGAAGGGGCTCTCACCTGGCCAGCAGAGCCACGGCATAGTGGTGGGTGTCAGCACATAGCAGCGTGTCCCAGCCACAATTGCTTTCCATTGCCACCACCACATCCTCATGCTGCATTTGGCAGAGCAGGGACTTCAGGGTCTGCACTGCAAACCTGCGTGCACAGCAAAGGCCAGGTCATGCTGGGAGCACTGGCTCCTGGCCAGGGACATGGCAGGGACAGGAGGAGTGGGATGGAGCACCTGTTGGGGCTGGTGGCAAGGCCGTATTCCTCCTGGCATATCCCCTTCCAGAAGGCATCGACCTCCTCTGGTATATCCAGAGTGCTGAAGAACACTTGGGAGAGCAGATGCACAAAGAGGCGGGGGAAATACACCGTCACCATATGTGGCACACAGGGCACCTGGAGGATCTTCCACATCACCACGGTTGCCTGCAAAGGACAAAGCCCCCTGAGAGAGCACTCAGTGCCCAGGTGTCAGTGTGGCAGGGCCCGAGCTTGGCAGGGAGAGGCCTGGAGAGAGGCAGCGGGAGCACGGGGCCTGCTGGGCCTGGAGCTGCCCCTGGGCCAGCTTTCAGGCCAGCGCCTGCGGCGGGGAGATGCAGGGGGGAAGCGGGATGGAGAGCTGCTGGAGAGGCGGCCTTGGGGCCAGCAAAGGCCACTTAGAGAATCTCACAGCCAGGACAAAGACACCCGTTTTGTCCCCATCAGCGGTGCCCGTGCTGTGCTTGGGCCAGCTCCCCAGCACGTGCAGGAGTATCAGCAGCGCCGGCTCTGCAGTCCTGGGCGAGCACATGATGCTCTTCCACATGGTGAAAGCAGCTCTGTGGGGTTAGAGCTCTGTCTCAGGGGGGTCTCAGACAGAGCAGCGGGGCCTGGGCAGCAGTGGGGACCTGAGCTGGCTGCCAGCTCTGCCTCTGCCCAATGCCACTGGCCAGCAGCAGCCAGGCAGCCCCGCCCTGTGGGGGCAGGCCCCTGAGGGGCAGCGAGGGAGCATGGCAGCAGGCTTCGGGCCTGACGTGCCAGGGCTGGCAAAGGGAGCAGCCAGAGGGCCCTGGAACTCTCTGTTGCTCAGGCCAGGCTACAACCTGTACAACCTGGGCCAGGCTGTACAGGCTGATGGGCTGGGGAGCCCTGAGCCCCTCCGGGCAGCTGGGCCCCATACCTGTCACAGGACGGGGCCACACGCAGGAGCGTCACGACTACGTCAGCGGGCTGTGCTTCCGTCAGATCCAGCAGGCTCCTGTTCAGCCTGTGCTCAGCAAACTGATTGGCCAGGAGCCACTGGTGGATGTACCTGACCATGGCAGGCACCTGGAGAAGGCACGGGGACACTTGGAAAGCTGCCAGAGGGAGGAATGGCCCCAGCTTCTCCAGACAAGTGCTTCCCTTGCCACCACGCTGCCATGGCCTCCAAGAGTTCCAGTGAGCAGCAGGCATGGCTTGGGAGAGCAAGCAATTCCTGGCAGGATCAAAGCCTGGCCACAGGCTGCTTACTTGCTTTGGCTTGGAAAAGCCCTCCTCTACGAGCATATCCAGCAGAGCAGCACTGGTCTTGGTTTTGAAGATGTGCGAATAGGCTCTGAGTCCAGGGCCCATGGTACTGGTCTCTTCCGCCCGAATTTTCTTGATGAATTTGCAAACCAGCTGTAGGAGAAGGGCAAGAAGCCAGGCATGTTGCAGGCAATGCTCCAAGCGCGGTGCCAGCAGGCCCAGCCCAGGTGGGGATGGCTGCAGCTACCTGCGCTGTTCTGCGGAAGAGGCCACGGGCGGGCTCCTGCTCTTGTGTGCGCTCCAGGGCTGCACCTAGCAAAGAGCGAGCGCAGCCAGAGCTGAGGGGCTGCGGGAGAGGCCGGAGAACACGGCCCAGCCCTGCGCTGCCCAGGCAGGGAGAGCCCCGGGATGCCCCAGGGGATGGAGCACAGCCTCTGTGGGGTGTCTGCCCGGCCCCTTTTTTGTCCTGTCCATGGGCATGGCCCAGGAGATGGGATGGGATGGGATGGGATGGGATGGGATGGGATGGGATGGGATGGGATGCAAAGGCGCCAAGCTGGCTGCAGGCACCAAGCCTGTGGCCCAGCTCTGCCACTCACCCTCCTGCAGCTGCTCAAATGGCAGCACCTCTTTGGTCTCCTGTGCTGGGGCAGCTGCAGGGCCTTCTTCCTCCTCTTCCCCCCAGGGCACCTTGGGCTCTCTCAGGGGTCTCTGCTCCATGTTAGTGCCTGGATTTGTGGCTACTTGCAGGAGAGATGCCTCGGAAAAGCTCCGAGTCAGCAAGTCCTGCAGTTGTGCCTGGAAGGCACCTTCAAGACAGAAGCCTCGGCAAAGCTACAGGACAGCAAGTCCTGCACTCTGGTCTCGAGGGCTCCTGCCACAAGGACAGGAGACTCCTGTCAACGATTGTGGTGGGGCCTCCAGGGCACTGGTGGCAGGGATGGGAGATGCCTCTGGGGCACCAAGTCCCACACCCTGCCCTCGAGAGCACCTGCAGAAGAGAAGTCTCGGCAAGGCCACGCGTCACCAAGTCCTGTGGCCTGGCCTCGAGCTCAGCTGCAGGAATAAGGCCTCGCAAAGGCTGCGGGTCAGACAGGAACGAGTGCGCTGTGCGGGGGCTCCTCACGGCACCGCTCTGTCCTGTTCTGCCCCGTTGCATGCTCCCAGCAGCCGGGCAAGCTTCTATTTCCCACGTGTCATAAAGGGGCCTTGGTCACCGGGTTCCGTTCCATGGCACGGTGACCGTGCTGCAGCGTGCCAGCCAGGGCCCTTGCACACACTGCCTTCTGCCCTGGGGCTGCCCCCAGCCCAGCCCAAGTGGCCCAGCTTGGAAGGAATCCCTGGCACCAGGTGTCTAAGACAGCCCGCAGAGGATCTTTAGCAAGGGCTCAGAGCATCAGCAAACGCTGCCCGGCTCTGCGGGCTCATTCCTATCCTCATATCTTTCACTGAGAGCATTTGAATTTCTAAATTAGAATCATTTGAAGGGAGGGGATTTCCCTTTTCCATTTCAGAGAAGCCTTCTGCCTTCATTAGTAGACGCCTCTCTCTTCAAAGCAAGACAGTTGTTTATCATCTTGCAGATCTGCAGTTGCTGGGGAGCCCCGTTTTACACCAGGCACCTGGAGAACCATTCCCAGCAAGTGGGAAAATCCTAGCTGGTCCATCCACCCATAGATGAGGTCTCCAAATTTGCCCCGAATTTTGCTCCAGCTCTTAGAGGCCAAAAAGAGCAAGTCCAAGTGACTTGATGATATTTTTAGCCCAGAAAGCCCTGCAGCTGATGGCACACTTCAAAAGCAGCAGCAGGGGACACAGCTAGGCCAAAGGCCAGACCTCTGCTGGGAGCCTTTCTCCTCAAACTCCCTTCAAACAAACCTCCATGTAAGTCAGTTGGGAAAGTTTCTTCAAATGACACATTTCTGGCACACAACTCCACAGGCTTATGGGAAAGATGTTAGAGCAGCTGCTCTGCAGTCAAAGAGCCAGTACTAAGAGTCTTTGTCATCTATTTGGAGCTAAATCCCACTTTGGGAGATTTGAAGGATTTTGAGGAGTTTGGAAGGAGCTAGAGGGCAGACCTCGGAGTTTTTTAGATGATGCCATTGCTTTTTCTTCTCTTCTACATAGCCAGGAAGGGTGAATTTTGCTCACATCTCCACTTTATGGCTCACAAGGCCGCAAGACGTAGTTGCAAGAGCTTTGAAGGATTTCTTGGCCAAGAAGACACTGCCAACAAGGATATTTATGTTTTGGAGCCAATGCTTCAATATTTCCTCTGATGGACTCATGCTACAGTGGAAGCTTCCTTAGCCAATCATGTTAGGACACACAAACCTACAGCACTGCATCCCAAGCTTCTTGTTTACCATTGGAACTACTTTGATTTTTTCTAGATCTTCAGCCCTAAAACTCGAAACTTTCCCCCACTTCAACTTTCCTCCCTGTGTCTCTGCTCTAATAAACTAGAAATCGGCATGCTCGCTTCTAGCACCTAAGTTTGGAAGCCCTTTCCAAGGTCTCCAGTCAAATGCTGTGTTTAATTCTAAGCATTGCTGACAAGACCAAAGGTCTGAGATTTCCCTGCCTTTGGCTTTCCAACAACACTGATGCTGTTAGCTCCACAGTGCCCAGGATCCCTCTTGCAAGTCAACTCTGGCAGGAAGAAGGCGGCTGCCAGGGGGCTGCTTGTGGCCTCTGACAGCCCCATTGCTCAGGGCTTGCCAGCGCCCCAGCCCCTCAGGGGCTGCCCCAGCCCGGCCAAGCTGCCCGGCAGCAGCACCGCAGCCCCACAGCAGCTCCAGAGGAGCCCCATGCAGAGGCACCCGGGAGCCCTCAGCAATGCAGCCAGCAGCAGACGGGCAGGAGGACACAGAGGGCGCTTCCTGCCTGGCACAGGGCTTGTGGCCATCTCCAGGCACCGCTCTCACAGGGATCCCCGCAGCTCCGGGCCCTGCCCAGCCGCTCTGTCACCAGCACAAAGGCTTCAGCAGAACCACCAAAGGCCAAGGGGCTTCTGGCCATTTTCCCTGCAACACTGCACGCCTGGACATCTGGCTGAGCCCAGGCACCCTTCTCCCCCTCTTCCCCTATGCCCTGCAGAGCCTGGGTAGCAAAAGAAAGCTCCTGGGAGTCTGGGTATTATAACACACTCTATATTCATATACGAAAGAAAAACCAAAAAGAAGAAAAGAACAATCTTAGAGAAATGGAAAATTCCTGCAGGCTCAGGTGGCCCCAGCAGACAGAGCCTCTGGGATCAGCTCTCTGCAGAGCTGCAGCAGCGCAGCCAGCCGAGCCTGGAGAGACGAGGCCGAGTCCTCCATGCCCTGCGGAGCCGATCTTGCAGCCTCTGGAAGATGGAATATGGCTCACTCTGCAGTGCCTGGAGGACATCCAATGTTGGAAGTGCCACGTCTGACACGGCACTGCTGGTGTCCTCTGTCAGGTGTTGAAGGGCTGAAAGAGAGAGGGACAGAGCCATGGTCAGATCCCGGATCTGCGGGGAGTCGAGGAGAGCCCCCTGGCAGGGCCATCCCAGCCAGCTCTAGCCATGGGCAGGAAGGAGCAGGGAGCAAGGGGACCAGCCCGACGCTGCTGGCCACGAATCCCCCGGGTGGCCCTGAAATCTCGGTGTGCTCTGGCCACGCTGCCCCTGGTGTGCACAGGGAGCAGAGGCCTCGGCAGCCGAGGCAGGGCTTGCAGCTCCCCCGGCAGCCCCTGCTGGCCTCACTCACCGCTGCAGATGAGCTGGAACTCTTCCTTCTTCCCCCTCAGGTGCCGCGCAGCCATGCCTGTGAACACAGAGCCTGTCACGGCGCCAGCGGCAGAGCTCCCTGCCAGCGGCGCTGCTGGCGCTGTGGCAACACAGGCTGCTGGCCCGGCAGGGCTCAGCCCAGCCCTTGGCGCACGCTGCCGCCCCAGGGCACGGCTGCCAGAGGGCGGCAGCAGCAATGCCCAGGCCAGGCGGGGCTCCACGGCGCCGGGCCTGGCTGGCGCTGCCAGGGCAGCAGGCGGGGCTGGGGCCGGGCTGCGGCGGGCCGGGCCGGGGAGGGAGCCCGGGCTCGTGGCTCACCCATGAAGCTGATGGCCGCCACTCACAGGGACTCCTGTGGGCTCTGCAGGTAGGGCAGGGCCCGGCGCAGGTGCTTGGCCGCTCTGTTGCTGTTCTCTGCCAGCTGGAGAGAGCAGCAAGAGGGAAGGCTTGGCGCTGCCTCAGCCCCTGGGCCGGGTGCTGCCGGCACCCGGCCCCGGCCTCCCCTGGCCCCACAGCCCTGAGGCGCGGCCAGCAGCCGCCGGCGCTGGGCTCCCGGGGGAGAGGGCAGAGCGCCGACTGCTGCCCAGGGAGCCGCGTTGCCGGCCCGCCCCGCAGCAATAACGGGCCCATGGGAGCCTGGAGATGAGCCCGCGCGGCCTCTGGCTGCAGCAGCGGGCAGGGGCACAGCTGCCATCCCCGCACTCTGAGCACCACCCTCAGGGGGCTTCTCCGGACTGAGGCTGGGGCTTGCAGGCCGTCCTTACCAGGCACTTGCTGAACTTCCACAGATTCTGGCTCTTCAGCAGTCTTTCAAGATCCCTCCTCTTCAGGAACTTGGCCACACAAAGCAGCGTTTCCTGAGAAGCCTGGAGAGCAGCAGAGCCGCGCAGATGGCCCCGCAGCCCAGGGCGCAGGACCCGCGTCCCTGTGCCAAGGCCTGCAGGAGGCTGCAGCCCGGCAGCCGCCAGGGCAGGAGGCAGCCGAGCCCCCTGGCAGGGGGACAGCAGCAGCCCACGAGTCCTCACCTGTGCCACAAGCCGATTGTCATCATGGCAGTGGAAGAAGAGGGGCAGCAGGCTCTGGTGCAGGGGTGTCTTCAGGGCCTTTTTTTCCCTTTCCTGCGGAAGAGTCACCAATGTTCGGAAGAGCAGTATGGAGATCAGCTGAACCTGCCAATTGTTCTGGATGGAAGCAAGAAGACAAGAGCACAGCATTGCGGCTGCACGGGGCTCGGCTTGCCGCAGGCCTGCAAATGCACAGGGCACAAAGTGTCCGGGCAGCAGCCAGTGGCCGTGGCTGGTGGCAGTGAGCCTTACGTGGTCAAAGAGTGGCAGGAGCGCCTCAAGCAGCTGCAGTGTGATGGGGCCGGGCATCAGCGTGGCATTGTCCAAGATGATGAAGCTGAGTAGCATGACTGTCATGAAAACTATCTCTCCATCTGCATCCCACAGGAAGTGCACAAGACTTTCAGTCAGGCTCCACATTTTTTTGGTCTGTGCGGAAGACAAGTTTGTGAAATGCCATCCTGCTGCCGCAGGGCCCAGAGGCCAAAGGCCTGTCGCCAAGCACTGGGGCAGCTGAACTGGGAGGCAGGACAGCTGGGAGCAGCTGCCCCAGCGCCCAAAGCCCTGCCAAGCCCAAGCGACTGCATTGCCCAGCTCAGCCTCAGCCCTTGCCTCCTTCTCACCATGAAGGGCTCCTCAATGAGCTCAAGAAGGGCCCTGAGCGCCAGGCGACGCCTCTCTCTGCACTCGCTCTGCAGCTGCCTTGACAAGATTTGCAGGACTCTTTTAGTACCACGTTCACTCAAGTCCAGGAACTGGAGGACCTGAAAGGCACAGGTCAGTGACAGGGGAGCCGGCCGGCAGGAGCCCAGAGCCGCACAGGGCTGGGCCCAGGCAGCAGCACAGGGCGCGGGCACCGTCCCAGGCAGCTGCGGCTGTGAGAGGGCAGAGAGCTGGCAGGCAGCTCAGGCAGGCGGCGCTGGCCATCAGGCTCACCTCCACAAGGAAGGCCAGGGCGGGCAGCTGCCAGCGTGGCTCCTGTGTGCTGAGCAGCCGCAGCAGGTAGCGAGCGATCCGGGAGCACAAGGGGATGGAGACACAGCACATCTCCCTGGCAGGAGAAAAAGGAGCCGAGGCTGTGGGCCAGGGGGACAAACCTCTGCCAGGACTGACTCCCAGTGCTCTGCTCTTTCCCCAGCATCCTGCAAGAGGCCCTGGGCTATTTGGGAGGCAGCTCTTCTGGTCACCCTCCTCTGCCAGCCTTTTCCAGTCTGCTTGGCCATCCCTCGGTGACAAGGCCCTCTGGCCCACGACTCAGGGACTCTGTGGAGCTCCCTGGGAACACATGTCAGAGGCTGTGGGGAGAAGGGGCTCTCACCTGGCCAGCAGAGCCACGGCATAGTGGTGAGTGTCAGCACATAGCAGCGTGTCCCAGCCACAGTTGCTTTCCATTGCCACCACCACATCCTCATGCTGCATTTGGCAGAGCAGGGACTTCAGGGTCTGCACTGCAAACCTGCGTGCACAGCAAAGGCCAGGTCATGCTGGGAGCACTGGCTCCTGGCCAGGGACATGGCAGGGACAGGAGGAGTGGGATGGAGCACCTGTTGGGGCTGGTGGCAAGGCCGTATTCCTCCTGGCATATCCCCTTCCAGAAGGCATTGACCTCCTCTGGCATATCCAGAGTGCTGAAGAACACTTGGGAGAGCAGATGCACAAAGAGGCGGGGGAAATACACCGTCACCATATGTGGCACACAGGGCACCTGGAGGATCTTCCACATCACCACGGTTGCCTGCAAAGGACAAAGCCCCCCGAGAGAGCGCTCAGTGCCCAGGTGTGCATGTGGCAGGGCCCGAGCTTGGCAGGGAGAGGCCCGGAGAGAGGCAGCGGGAGCACGGGGCCTGCTGGGCCTGGAGCTGCCCCTGGGCCAGGTTTCAGGCCAGCGCCTGCAGCAGGGAGATGCAGTGGGGGAAGCGGGATGGAGAGCTGCTGGAGAGGCGGCCTTGGGGCCAGCAAAGGCCACTTAGAGAAACTCACAGCCAGGACAAAGACACCCGTTTTGTCCCCATCGGCGGTGCCCGTGCTGTGCTTGGGCCAGCTCCCCAGCACGTGCAGGAGTATCAGCAGCGCCGGCTCTGCAGTCCTGGGCGAGCACATGATGCTCTTCCACATGGTGAAAGCAGCTCTGTGGGGTTAGAGCTCTGTCTCAGGGGGGTCTCAGACACAGCAGCGGGGCCTGGGCAGCAGTGGGGACCTGAGCTGGCTGCCAGCTCTGCCTCTGCCCAATGCCACTGGCCAGCAGCAGCCAGGCAGCCCCGCCCTGTGGGGGCAGGCCCCTGAGGGGCAGCAAGGGAGCATGGCAGCAGGCTCGGGGCCTGACGTGCCAGGGCTGGCAAAGGGAGCAGCCAGAGGGCCCTGGAACTCTCTGTTGCTCAGGCCAGGCTACAACCTGTACAACCTGGGCCAGGCTGTACAGGCTGATGGGCTGGGGAGCCCTGAGCCCCTCTGAGCACGTGGGCCCCATACCTGTCACAGGACGGGGCCACACGCAGGAGCGTCACGACTACGTCAGCGGGCTGTGCTTCCGTCAGATCCAGCAGGCTCCTGTTCAGCCTGTGCTCAGCAAACTGATTGGCCAGGAGCCACTGGTGGATGTACCTGACCATGGCGGGCACCTGGAGAAGGCACGGGGAGACTTGGAAAGCTGCCAGAGGGAGGAATGGCCCCAGCTTCTCCAGACAAGTGCTTCCCTTGCCACCACGCTGCCATGGCCTCCAAGAGTTCCAGTGAGCAGCAGGCATGGCTTGGGAGAGCAAGCAATTCCTGGCAGGATCAAAGCCTGGCCACAGGCTGCTTACTTGCTTTGGCTTGGAAAAGCCCTCCTCTACGAGCATATCCAGCAGAGCAGCACTGGTCTTGGTTTTGAAGATGTGCGAATAGGCTCTGAGTCCAGGGCCCATGGTACTGGTCTCTTCCGCCCGAATTTTCTTGATGAATTTGCAAACCAGCTGTAGGAGAAGGGCAAGAAGCCAGGCATGTTGCAGGCAATGCTCCAAGCGCGGTGCCAGCAGGCCCAGCCCAGGTGGGGATGGCTGCAGCTACCTGCGCTGTTCTGCGGAAGAGGCCACGGGCGGGCTCCTGCTCTTGTGTGCGCTCCAGGGCTGCACCTAGCAAAGAGCGAGCGCAGCCAGAGCTGAGGGGCTGCGGGAGAGGCCGGAGAACACGGCCCAGCCCTGCGCTGCCCAGGCAGGGAGAGCCCCGGGATGGCCCAGGGGATGGAGCACAGCCTCTGTGGGGTGTCTGCCCGGCCCCTTTTTTGTCCTGTCCATGGGCATGGCCCAGGAGATGGGATGGGATGGGATGGGATGGGATGGGATGGGATGGGATGGGATGGGATGGGATGGGATGGGATGGGATGGGATGGGATGGGATGAGATGGGATGGGATGGGATGGGATGGGATGGGATGCAAAGGCGCCAAGCTGGCTGCAGGCACCAAGCCTGTGGCCCAGCTCTGCCACTCACCCTCCTGCGGCAGCTCAAATGGCAGCACCTCTTTGGTCTCCTGTGCTGGGGCAGCTGCAGGGCCTTCTTCCTCCTCTTCCCCCCAGGGCACCTTGGGCTCTCTCAGGGGTCTCTGCTCCATGTTAGTGCCTGGATTTGTGGCTACTTGCAGGAGAGATGCCTCGGAAAAGCTCCGAGTCAGCAAGTCCTGCAGTTGTGCCTGGAAGGCACCTTCAAGACAGAAGCCTCGGCAAAGCTACAGGACAGCAAGTCCTGCACTCTGGTCTCGAGGGCTCCTGCCACAAGGACAGGAGACTCCTGTCAACGATTGTGGTGGGGCCTCCAGGGCACTGGTGGCAGGGATGGGAGATGCCTCTGGGGCACCAAGTCCCACACCCTGCCCTCGAGAGCACCTGCAGAAGAGAAGTCTCGGCAAGGCCACGCGTCACCAAGTCCTGTGGCCTGGCCTCGAGCTCAGCTGCAGGAATAAGGCCTCGCAAAGGCTGCGGGTCAGACAGGAACGAGTGCGCTGTGCGGGGGCTCCTCACGGCACCGCTCTGTCCTGTTCTGCCCCGTTGCATGCTCCCAGCAGCCGGGCAAGCTTCTATTTCCCATGTGTCATAAAGGGGCCTTGGTCACCGGGTTCCGTTCCATGGCACGGTGACCGTGCTGCAGCGTGCCAGCCAGGGCCCTTGCACACACTGCCTTCTGCCCTGGGGCTGCCCCCAGCCCAGCCCAAGTGGCCCAGCTTGGAAGGAATCCCTGGCACCAGGTGTCTAAGACAGCCCGCACAGGATCTTTAGCAAGGGCTCAGAGCATCAGCAAACGCTGCCCGGCTCTGCGGGCTCATTCCTATCCCCATATCTTTCACTGAGAGCATTTGAATTTCTAAATTAGAATCATTTGAAGGGAGGGGATTTCCCTTTTCCATTTCAGAGAAGCCTTCTGCCTTCATTAGTAGACGCCTCTCTCTTCAAAGCAAGACAGTTGTTTATCATCTTGCAGATCTGCAGTTGCTGGGGAGCCCCGTTTTACACCAGGCACCTGGAGAACCATTCCCAGCAAGTGGGAAAATCCTAGCTGGTCCATCCACCCATAGATGAGGTCTCCAAATTTGCCCCGAATTTTGCTCCAGCTCTTAGAGGCCAAAAAGAGCAAGTCCAAGTGACTTGATGATATTTTTAGCCCAGAAAGCCCTGCAGCTGATGGCACACTTCAAAAGCAGCAGCAGGGGACACAGCTAGGCCAAAGGCCAGACCTCTGCTGGGAGCCTTTCTCCTCAAACTCCCTTCAAACAAACCTCCATGTAAGTCAGTTGGGAAAGTTTCTTCAAATGACACATTTCTGGCACACAACTCCACAGGCTTATGGGAAAGATGTTAGAGCAGCTGCTCTGCAGTCAAAGAGCCAGTACTAAGAGTCTTTGTCATCTATTTGGAGCTAAATCCCACTTTGGGAGATTTGAAGGATTTTGAGGAGTTTGGAAGGAGCTAGAGGGCGGACCTCGGAGTTTTTTAGATGATGCCATTGCTTTTTCTTCTCTTCTACATAGCCAGGAAGGGTGAATTTTGCTCACATCTCCACTTTATGGCTCACAAGGCCGCAAGACGTAGTTGCAAGAGCTTTGAAGGATTTCTTGGCCAAGAAGACACTGCCAACAAGGATATTTATGTTTTGGAGCCAATGCTTCAATATTTCCTCTGATGGACTCATGCTACAGTGGAAGCTTCCTTAGCCAATCATGTTAGGACACACAAACCTACAGCACTGCATCCCAAGCTTCTTGTTTACCATTGGAACTACTTTGATTTTTTCTAGATCTTCAGCCCTAAAACTCGAAACTTTCCCCCACTTCAACTTTCCTCCCTGTGTCTCTGCTCTAATAAACTAGAAATCGGCATGCTCGCTTCTAGCACCTAAGTTTGGAAGCCCTTTCCAAGGTCTCCAGTCAAATGCTGTGTTTAATTCTAAGCATTGCTGACAAGACCAAAGGTCTGAGATTTCCCTGCCTTTGGCTTTCCAACAACACTGATGCTGTTAGCTCCACAGTGCCCAGGATCCCTCTTGCAAGTCAACTCTGGCAGGAAGAAGGCGGCTGCCAGGGGGCTGCTTGTGGCCTCTGACACCCCCATTGCTCAGGGCTTGCCAGCGCCCCAGCCCCTCAGGGGCTGCCCCAGCCCGGCCAAGCTGCCCGGCAGCAGCACCGCAGCCCCACAGCAGCTCCAGAGGAGCCCCATGCAGAAGCACCCGGGAGCCCTCAGCAATGCAGCCAGCAGCAGACGGGCAGGAGGACACAGAGGGCGCTTCCTGCCTGGCACAGGGCTTGTGGCCATCTCCAGGCACCGCTCTCACAGGGATCCCCGCAGCTCTGGGCCCTGCCCAGCCGCTCTGTCACCAGCACAAAGGCTTCAGCAGAACCACCAAAGGCCAAGGGGCTTCTGGCCATTTTCCGTGCAACACTGCACGCCTGGACAGCTGGCTGAGCCCAGGCACCCTTCTCCCCCTCTTCCCCTATGCCCTGCAGAGCCTGGGTAGCAAAAGAAAGCTCCTGGGAGTCTGGGTATTATAACACACTCTATATTCATATACGAAAGAAAAACCAAAAAGAAGAAAAGAACAATCTTAGAGAAATGGAAAATTCCCGCAGGCTCAGGTGGCCCCAGCAGACAGAGCCTCTGGGATCAGCTCTCTGCAGAGCTGCAGCAGCGCAGCCAGCCGAGCCTGGAGAGACGAGGCCGAGTCCTCCATGCCCTGCGGAGCCGATCTTGCAGCCTCTGGAAGATGGAATATGGCTCACTCTGCAGTGCCTGGAGGACATCCAATGTTGGAAGTGCCACGTCTGACACGGCACTGCTGGTGTCCTCTGTCAGGTGTTGAAGGGCTGAAAGAGAGAGGGACAGAGCCATGGTCAGATCCCGGATCTGCGGGGAGTCGAGGAGAGCCCCCTGGCAGGGCCATCCCAGCCAGCTCTAGCCATGGGCAGGAAGGAGCAGGGAGCAAGGGGACCAGCCCGACGCTGCTGGCCACGAATCCCCCGGGTGGCCCTGAAATCTCGGTGTGCTCTGGCCACGCTGCCCCTGGTGTGCACAGGGAGCAGAGGCCTCGGCAGCCGAGGCAGGGCTTGCAGCTCCCCCGGCAGCCCCTGCTGGCCTCACTCACCGCTGCAGATGAGCTGGAACTCTTCCTTCTTCCCCCTCAGGTGCCGCGCAGCCATGCCTGTGAACACAGAGCCTGTCACGGCGCCAGCGGCAGAGCTCCCTGCCAGCGGCGCTGCTGGCGCTGTGGCAACACAGGCTGCTGGCCCGGCAGGGCTCAGCCCAGCCCTTGGCGCACGCTGCCGCCCCAGGGCACGGCTGCCAGAGGGCGGCAGCAGCAATGCCCAGGCCAGGCGGGGCTCCACGGCGCCGGGCCTGGCTGGCGCTGCCAGGGCAGCAGGCGGGGCTGGGGCCGGACTGCGGCGGGCCGGGCCGGGGAGGGAGCCCGGGCTCGTGGCTCACCCATGAAGCTGATGGCCGCCACTCGCAGGGACTCCTGTGGGCTCTGCAGGTAGGGCAGGGCCCGGCGCAGGTGCTTGGCCGCTCTGTTGCTGTTCTCTGCCAGCTGGAGAGAGCAGCAAGAGGGAAGGCTTGGCGCTGCCTCAGCCCCTGGGCCGGGTGCTGCCGGCACCCGGCCCCGGCCTCCCCTGGCCCCACAGCCCTGAGGCGCGGCCAGCAGCCGCCGGCGCTGGGCTCCCGGGGGAGAGGGCAGAGCGCCGACTGCTGCCCAGGGAGCCGCGTTGCCGGCCCGCCCCGCAGCAATAACGGGCCCATGGGAGCCTGGAGATGAGCCCGCGCGGCCTCTGGCTGCAGCAGCGGGCAGGGGCACAGCTGCCATCCCCGCACTCTGAGCACCACCCTCAGGGGGCTTCTCCGGACTGAGGCTGGGGCTTGCAGGCCGTCCTTACCAGGCACTTGCTGAACTTCCACAGATTCTGGCTCTTCAGCAGTCTTTCAAGATCCCTCCTCTTCAGGAACTTGGCCACACAAAGCAGCGTTTCCTGAGAAGCCTGGAGAGCAGCAGAGCCGCGCAGATGGCCCCGCAGCCCAGGGCGCAGGACCCGCGTCCCTGTGCCAAGGCCTGCAGGAGGCTGCAGCCCGGCAGCCGCCAGGGCAGGAGGCAGCCGAGCCCCCTGGCAGGGGGACAGCAGCAGCCCACGAGTCCTCACCTGTGCCACAAGCCGATTGTCATCATGGCAGTGGAAGAAGAGGGGCAGCAGGCTCTGGTGCAGGGGTGTCTTCAGGGCCTTTTTTTCCCTTTCCTGCGGAAGAGTCACCAATGTTCGGAAGAGCAGTATGGAGATCAGCTGAACCTGCCAATTGTTCTGGATGGAAGCAAGAAGACAAGAGCACAGCATTGCGGCTGCACGGGGCTCGGCTTGCCGCAGGCCTGCAAATGCACAGGGCACAAAGTGTCCGGGCAGCAGCCAGTGGCCGTGGCTGGTGGCAGTGAGCCTTACGTGGTCAAAGAGTGGCAGGAGCGCCTCAAGCAGCTGCAGTGTGATGGGGCCGGGCATCAGCGTGGCATTGTCCAAGATGATGAAGCTGAGTAGCATGACTGTCATGAAAACTATCTCTCCATCTGCATCCCACAGGAAGTGCACAAGACTTTCAGTCAGGCTCCACATTTTTTTGGTCTGTGCGGAAGACAAGTTTGTGAAATGCCATCCTGCTGCCGCAGGGCCCAGAGGCCAAAGGCCTGTCGCCAAGCACTGGGGCAGCTGAACTGGGAGGCAGGACAGCTGGGAGCAGCTGCCCCAGCGCCCAAAGCCCTGCCAAGCCCAAGCGACTGCATTGCCCAGCTCAGCCTCAGCCCTTGCCTCCTTCTCACCATGAAGGGCTCCTCAATGAGCTCAAGAAGGGCCCTGAGCGCCAGGCGACGCCTCTCTCTGCACTCGCTCTGCAGCTGCCTTGACAAGATTTGCAGGACTCTTTTAGTACCACGTTCACTCAAGTCCAGGAACTGGAGGACCTGAAAGGCACAGGTCAGTGACAGGGGAGCCGGCCGGCAGGAGCCCAGAGCCGCACAGGGCTGGGCCCAGGCAGCAGCACAGGGCGCGGGCACCGTCCCAGGCAGCTGCGGCTGTGAGAGGGCAGAGAGCTGGCAGGCAGCTCAGGCAGGCGGCGCTGGCCATCAGGCTCACCTCCACAAGGAAGGCCAGGGCGGGCAGCTGCCAGCGTGGCTCCTGTGTGCTGAGCAGCCGCAGCAGGTAGCGAGCGATCCGGGAGCACAAGGGGATGGAGACAGAGCACATCTCCCTGGCAGGAGAAAAAGGAGCCGAGGCTGTGGGCCAGGGGGACAAACCTCTGCCAGGACTGACTCCCAGTGCTCTGCTCTTTCCCCAGCATCCTGCAAGAGGCCCTGGGCTATTTGGGAGGCAGCTCTTCTGGTCACCCTCCTCTGCCAGCCTTTTCCAGTCTGCTTGGCCATCCCTCGGTGACAAGGCCCTCTGGCCCACGACTCAGGGACTCTGTGGAGCTCCCTGGGAACACATGTCAGAGGCTGTGGGGAGAAGGGGCTCTCACCTGGCCAGCAGAGCCACGGCATAGTGGTGGGTGTCAGCACATAGCAGCGTGTCCCAGCCACAGTTGCTTTCCATTGCCACCACCACATCCTCATGCTGCATTTGGCAGAGCAGGGACTTCAGGGTCTGCACTGCAAACCTGCGTGCACAGCAAAGGCCAGGTCATGCTGGGAGCACTGGCTCCTGGCCAGGGACATGGCAGGGACAGGAGGAGTGGGATGGAGCACCTGTTGGGGCTGGTGGCAAGGCCGTATTCCTCCTGGCATATCCCCTTCCAGAAGGCATTGACCTCCTCTGGCATATCCAGAGTGCTGAAGAACACTTGGGAGAGCAGATGCACAAAGAGGCGGGGGAAATACACCGTCACCATATGTGGCACACAGGGCACCTGGAGGATCTTCCACATCACCACGGTTGCCTGCAAAGGACAAAGCCCCCCGAGAGAGCGCTCAGTGCCCAGGTGTGCATGTGGCAGGGCCCGAGCTTGGCAGGGAGAGGCCCGGAGAGAGGCAGCGGGAGCACGGGGCCTGCTGGGCCTGGAGCTGCCCCTGGGCCAGGTTTCAGGCCAGCGCCTGCAGCAGGGAGATGCAGTGGGGGAAGCGGGATGGAGAGCTGCTGGAGAGGCGGCCTTGGGGCCAGCAAAGGCCACTTAGAGAAACTCACAGCCAGGACAAAGACACCCGTTTTGTCCCCATCGGCGGTGCCCGTGCTGTGCTTGGGCCAGCTCCCCAGCACGTGCAGGAGTATCAGCAGCGCCGGCTCTGCAGTCCTGGGCGAGCACATGATGCTCTTCCACATGGTGAAAGCAGCTCTGTGGGGTTAGAGCTCTGTCTCAGGGGGGTCTCAGACACAGCAGCGGGGCCTGGGCAGCAGTGGGGACCTGAGCTGGCTGCCAGCTCTGCCTCTGCCCAATTCCACTGGCCAGCAGCAGCCAGGCAGCCCCGCCCTGTGGGGGCAGGCCCCTGAGGGGCAGCAAGGGAGCATGGCAGCAGGCTCGGGGCCTGACGTGCCAGGGCTGGCAAAGGGAGCAGCCAGAGGGCCCTGGAACTCTCTGTTGCTCAGGCCAGGCTACAACCTGTACAACCTGGGCCAGGCTGTACAGGCTGATGGGCTGGGGAGCCCTGAGCCCCTCTGAGCACGTGGGCCCCATACCTGTCACAGGACGGGGCCACACGCAGGAGCGTCACGACTACGTCAGCGGGCTGTGCTTCCGTCAGATCCAGCAGGCTCCTGTTCAGCCTGTGCTCAGCAAACTGATTGGCCAGGAGCCACTGGTGGATGTACCTGACCATGGCGGGCACCTGGAGAAGGCACGGGGAGACTTGGAAAGCTGCCAGAGGGAGGAATGGCCCCAGCTTCTCCAGACAAGTGCTTCCCTTGCCACCACGCTGCCATGGCCTCCAAGAGTTCCAGTGAGCAGCAGGCATGGCTTGGGAGAGCAAGCAATTCCTGGCAGGATCAAAGCCTGGCCACAGGCTGCTTACTTGCTTTGGCTTGGAAAAGCCCTCCTCTACGAGCATATCCAGCAGAGCAGCACTGGTCTTGGTTTTGAAGATGTGCGAATAGGCTCTGAGTCCAGGGCCCATGGTACTGGTCTCTTCCGCCCGAATTTTCTTGATGAATTTGCAAACCAGCTGTAGGAGAAGGGCAAGAAGCCAGGCATGTTGCAGGCAATGCTCCAAGCGCGGTGCCAGCAGGCCCAGCCCAGGTGGGGATGGCTGCAGCTACCTGCGCTGTTCTGCGGAAGAGGCCACGGGCGGGCTCCTGCTCTTGTGTGCGCTCCAGGGCTGCACCTGGCAAAGAGCGAGCGCAGCCAGAGCTGAGGGGCTGCGGGAGAGGCCGGAGAACACGGCCCAGCCCTGCGCTGCCCAGGCAGGGAGAGCCCCGGGATGGCCCAGGGGATGGAGCACAGCCTCTGAGGGGTGTCTGCCCGGCCCCTTTTTTGTCCTGTCCATGGGCATGGCCCAGGGGATGGGATGGGATGGGATGGGACGGGACGGGATGGGACGGGACGGGACGGGATGGGATGGGATGGGATGGGATGGGATGCAAAGTCACCAAGCTGGCTGCAGGCACCAAGCCTGTGGCCCAGCTCTGCCACTCACCCTCCTGCAGCTGCTCAAATGGCAGCACCTCTTTGGTCTCCTGTGCTGGGGCAGCTGCAGGGCCTTCTTCCTCCTCTTCCCCCCAGGGCACCTTGGGCTCTCTCAGGGGTCTCTGCTCCATGTTAGTGCCTGGATTTGTGGCTACTTGCAGGAGAGATGCCTCGGAAAAGCTCCGAGTCAGCAAGTCCTGCAGTTGTGCCTGGAAGGCACCTTCAAGACAGAAGCCTCGTCAAGGCTACAGGACAGCAAGTCCTGCACTCTGGTCTCGAGGGCTCCTGCCACAAGGACAGGAGACTCCTGTCAACGATTGTGGTCGGGCCTCCAGGGCACTGGTGGCAGGGATGGGAGATGCCTCTGGGGCACCAAGTCCCACACCCTGCCCTCGAGAGCACCTGCAGAAGAGAAGTCTCGGCAAGGCCACGCGTCACCAAGTCCTGTGGCCTGGCCTCGAGCTCAGCTGCAGGAATAAGGCCTCACAAAGGGTCCGGGTCAGACAGGAACGAGTGCGCTGTGCGGGGGCTCCTCACGGCACCGCTCTGTCCTGTTCTGCCCCGTTGTGTGCTCCCAGCAGCTGGGCAAGCTTCTATTTCCCACGTGTCACAAAGGGGCCTTGGTCACCGGGTTCCGTTCCATGGCACGGTGACCGTGCTGCAGCGTGCCAGCCAGGGCCCTTGCACAAACTGCCTTCTGCCCTGGGGCTGCCCCCAGCCCAGCCCAAGTGGCCCAGCTTGGAAGGAATCCCTGGCACCAGGTGTCTAAGACAGTCCAACAGGGTCTTTAGGACCGGCTGAAACCATCAGGAAACGCTGCCCTGCTGTGCGGCCTCAGGGCAGCAGAAGGAGCCCCAGGGCTGCCGACGCAGCCACGCTGGGAAGGTCACAGGACCTTCCAGAGAAGCTGGCATGGCCTCCTTGGGACGCATCCCAGCTGGTGGCCATCCTAAACCTGCAGGTGTGGCACGACAGTGTGGGCCCGGGCATGAATGCTGCTCTGACCCTTGGGGCCCAGGGAGTGCTGACATCAACAGGTTTGGCAGAGTCCCTGCCCAAGCAGAGCTGCCACACCCCCGAGCCCTGGTGCCCATCTCCTGCCCCAGAGACCTGTGCCTCCAGCGGGCTTCTGTGCCACAGGGAGCCAAAGCCCACGTGCATTGGGGGCTGTGCTCCTTCCTGCAGGGGCTGTTGGCAGCAGCACCTGGAGCAACTGCTGGCAACACTTGGTCTCTGCCAGAAGGTCTCACTCCCTGCTGAAATTATTTTCTCATTGAAGTCATTTCCTTCAGCACAAAAACCCCTTAGTGAAGGCACAGAAGAATCGGGGGTTTAAGACTCCTCAATTCAGAAAAGCTTTACTTCCCATTACTCAACTCAAGGAGTTCCAAAATGTTGCAAACTTCCCAAATTCATTGGGATGGCCTGAGAAGGTGAAGAGTTGGAATTTTGCTTCCCATTTTTATAAATGATCAAATAGTGAGCCAGAATTATCAAAAATTTAGCAAAGATTCATTAATTTGTCTGCGAGACCGAATTCCGATGTTCGAAACCAGCCAAAGAGACAGCGTCAAGCCCGAGTCTGGCACTGGGTGAACCTGGACCTGACCCCTCGAGTGTCAGAGTCTCCCCCATTCACGCACGCTGCTTCTTGCAGCGAGGTTTTATACAGTTTATTGTGCCCGAGGCAAAGATGACCCAATTTCCTTTGTAACTCTTCACACGCATCGCTGTTTCTTTCCATGTGCAGAGCTGGACAAAAGCCGGGTCCAGGTGTGCCATTGGTGTCAATCGGCTCCGGGGAAGCCTCGTATGCAGATGTATCAGTTTGGCACCACTGACTGTCTTGATAGATGCAATTGGCCAGGCGATAATCGCTCTTGGGTGGCTCCTGAGGACTCGAGAAACCAGTGATCATCGCCCTGGATGCTTCTATCCTTACGTTAAGGCATCGATCGTTATCTTAATGTGTGTCCGGGAACTAGTTGAATCTAAATAGACAGCTGCTCCCGGCTGGGATGGTCAAAGACATGCTTTTGGATTTCATAATATCTTTTACCATATATTAATAGCATGAATTATCCCTACCATATATTACAATCCCTCCCCTTTTATATCACTAATTCAATTCATGCTTCTTTTATAACCCAAATTGCTATATTCTTTTTATATCTACTTCTATTTGCCACCATTAAGGGTCTTTCACAAAGAGAGTTACCTTTATTAAACTATTCTGTACTCCCCTTGTGGAATACCCTGATACTCAGTATTGTTTACATTCGTTTTCGCTCGTTTCTTAAATTTTGCCAATACTTGGGCAGCGTTGCTGGCATACTTCTTTTCTCCCAGGCTCATGATCTTAGGTGTGTTGCTTCCGGAAGCCAACTCCGGGTCCATGGGCACTATTGCTCTCTGCATCCCCTGTACGACGGAGTGGATCAGTCTAATAAAACAAGGAATTACACATGGCAGGAATAGGATTCCGGCTACTGAACACAGCACGAAGAACATAATTGTATTCCACCAGGCCCCATCAAACAATTTGTCCCACCATGAAGATTGCAAAACTGAATTCCATATTTGAACAGGGACATGGGACACTTTCTTGATTTTGTCTGACAATCCTCTTATGGTCTCCCCATAACTGTCAATCTCAATACAGCATTCTGATTCATTGAACTTTCCACACACTCCCCCTTCTTCGGCCAGCAAATAGTCTAAAGCTATTCGATTTTGGTACACAAATGCCCATACCTGGGTGTGCTGCTGACTAAGTAAATCCAGGGCCTCAGAGGTGTGATTTGATACAATTTCCACCACTGCCTGCAGCCGAATCAGCCGGCTCAGTAGGTAAATCGGAGTCCTATACCCGTAGCTTCCATCTTGAGCCCACGTGCTCGGTCCATAATAATCAATTATTCTTGCAGCCGGCCACTCTTCCTCCCCCCAGGTTTGTTTACCACTTATTACAGGTATCATCTTTTTCAAGCTTCTCCTCTCCCTCCTCAGGGTCTCATACAGAGGAGCCCCTAGTAGGTTACTTTTCATTCGAGGGAGAGTAAAGAAGACTGGCCGGATCATGCCCAGAGTGCACGATCCCTTCCACCTCGGGGGTAACTCACTGTATGCCTTTTTCCCACAAATTCAATCAATTCCATCTGGGGCTTTCCATCTGATATTCGTCCTCCCTGGGTGTCCCCAGTATTCTCTCAGGCCCTCCAAGGATTGGAAAGGGTTGGCTCCAGTATTTTTGACTCAGCACAGTCCTATCCTTTTGTTCCATTCGCAATTGGTCTCATTCTTCTGGCTCCAGTACCCCCTAGGGGTTCTGGTTGCCAGACCTTGCCCTTGTTGTTTGAATTTACCATCAGGGTAGTTACACACGGAGTGTATCCCACCATCTCAGTATATTCCTTTCCTTCCCGACTGATGCAAATAGTTCCAATTACCCTCTGGTCCAAAATCTACCCCTCAGGCCTCTGTGCCAACTTTGAGGCTTTTGGATTGTCCCATTTCAGAAGCTATTCCGGAGCCAAACCTTCCCCTTTTCATGGCCATTTCTCTGCTGACTTCAGCCCCTCACAAATCCAGCAATTTGACAATCCCAGTTCAGTTGCAGTTTTTTGCATCAAATCAATCGATTTCTGTCTGGGGAAGGCAATTCCCCATCAGCATATTTTTTCTCAAGTAATTCATACTGTTCTTCCAGAGTTTTTAATCTCTCTGGTTCAATTTGTTTCTTCCTCAGTTCTGACTCCCTTCTCTTCAATTCCTGAGTGATCTCTCTCATTCTTCCCTCAGGATCCTCACCATCTTTATTTTTCATGAAACAGACAACCCGGTCATATTGCAGGCACACCCTATCATCATTCACCTGTGCCAAATCCAATATGATTGGTTCTCTGCTTAAGGTAAACTTGCTATCAAATTTAACAATTCTTCCCATCCAATACATTTTCCCGTTCATCGTGCATATCCCCAGCCTCGCATTGTCATAACACAATGGGTTCACATGGTGATAGGCGACAAAGATCAATTCAGTTTTTCCCCCAACCCACATGGTTCGATTGCATTGGTTACAAACGGGGATTGACATTATTTCTGCACTCCGTTTCCGTATCTGATGCTTGTGCTCATCTGACTGCCCATTCCTTGACCCTGCCTCAGAATTGATACACCAAATCTCCTTGTCCAATTTACATAATTTGACCCTTGTGCCATTCATCCAACAGTAGCTGCCAGGCTCCTTGATGCATTCTTCCGGGGCTTGGTATGCTGAGGGTTTCCCATCCCCTTGCACAACTGGGACCACCTGAGTGCAACTTCCGCACTCATCTGCAGAGCTCTCGTTTCCGCCTCTCATCGGGACCTCAATGTGCAGACTGCGTCCTGCACATGGCTAGGCTCAGGCCAATCAGGATTCCCACCAGGCGTACTCCTCTGCCTTTGCCTCCTCCCCCTGGGGTGCCACCTGTGGTGGGGAAGACCATCTTCACAGCAGCAGGAGTATTCTTCAGGGAACACATTTTCTGACCTAGCCGCATACCTCCTTTTAAAGGCACCTCACCGTGAAACCTTGACGGCATCTGAGCTGCACGGTACCTTGATTGATTTCCGGCACTCCACATCCAGAATCTCTGCCTTTGATCTAAGCTTTCCATGCACCCCGTTCTGAAAAATCTGAAACCACTCCTGTGAATCTAATTCAATGATTCCTAGATTTGTGGCTAGGGTTAGGATTCAGTCAGTCAGCTCAAGCTCCTCCTCCAGACACTGAGTGCACAACCCCTTTGGCCTCTGTCCCCTTCTACAGTGTACAACAAACACCCCCTGACAGTATTCACATTTGAAATGTACAAACAGATAGCATACACAGTCAGACAGTCTACAACCTGTCCGATCACTGTTGGTCATTTACAAGGATGTTGGAGTCTGAGTTTCAAGTCGCCTGGGGAAGAAGTGACCTTCCACTTGGGCGCTTCCTCCTGATGTTTGACTTTCTTCACCCTAGATGCGTGCGTCCAGCCTTTCTCCGCCATCCAAATGGCTGTGTCTGTTGACAGGAGCACAAGAAAGGGGCCTTCCCAGTGAGGGGAGAGGGGTACATCTTTCCACACTTTCACAAGCACTCTGTCACCCGGCTGGATTTTGTGGATAGTGAATCCCAGAGAAGCACTCTGAGATATTATCCCTTGTTTCCTGAGTTCTTGCAAATTTTGTTGATTGTAAGCAAATATGGTTGAATCTGACAGTCCTCCAGCCTGGGGTATCCCACCGGCATCCCATGTCTATATGGCATCCCATACAGCATTTCAAACTGTGAGAGTCCCGTCTCTGAATGAGGCATCATCCTGATATTAAGCAATGCTAGAGGCAGGCATTTCAACCAAAGACATCCGAGTTTCTAAAATTAATTTAGACAACTGCACTTTCCAAGTCGATTAATCCTTCCCACTTGTCCTGAGCTCTGGGGTGCCACAGAGTGTGGTATTCCCACCG
>NW_023416842.1:0-39719 GCF_012460135.2 Molothrus ater | reverse complement strand
GCAGGACTCAGAGGTTCCTCAGTCGCTGAAGGACTTGAAGGTTCCTCTTCACTCACTGGCAGGACTCAGATGGTCGTCTTCACTCACTGGAGTAATTCAGAAGCTCCTCGGTCATGGCAGGACTCGAAGGCTCCTCGGTCACTGGAGTAAACTCGAAGGCTCTCGGTCACTGGCTGGACTCAGGCTCTCGGTCGCTGGCAGCACTTGGAGGTTCCTCCTCAGTCACGGGAGACTTGGAGGTTCCTCACTCACCGGCAGGACTTGGAGGCTCTCGGTCACTGGCAGCAGTCAGGTTCCTCAGTCACTGGCAGCACACAGAAGACGCTCGTCGCTGGTAGCACAGAGGCTCCTCAGATGCTGGCAGCGCTTGGAAGCTCCTCAGCTGCTGTGGATCAAAGCTGAGTGTGCTGGCACTACCCACGCTGGCGGTTATAGTTACGCAGGTGGGGTCATAATGACCATGAGTGACACGGCCTGAAATCACAGGGCTCTGAGGGCCACAGCAGGAGCTCCCCATCCACAGACAGATCCTGTGGCACAAGGCCCACCATGGCAGTGGGCTGCACACCTCAGTGTTTGCCCAGATCCCTTCCAGGCGGTCCCTCCTGGTTTCCATGCCATGTGTTGGGGTCTGGGGCTGCACCTCCCCAGCGGGAGGACTCTGTTCAGCCCTTGGTTGAACTTCAGGAGGTTCCGTCAGCCATTGCTCCAGCCTGTTGAGGTCCTTGTGGGTGCAGAGTCACCTTCTGGTGTCTCAGCAGCTCCTCCCACTGTAGGAATGCAGCAAACTTGCTGAGGGTGCCCTGGACCCCTTTATTCAGGCCACTATCAAGAAGGAAGAGGACTGGTCCCAGTGCTGATGCCTGGGCTACACTGCTGTTGATCAGCCTCTATCTCAGCTTCATGCTGTGATCAACCTCCTCGACTTAAATCAGTGTCAACAGTTAAAATCACTTCCTCACAGGGCAGAGCTTATTTGCAAAGTTCTGCTTCCGCCAAGCCTCCTGCTTTCTCCAAACTCGTGAGAAATGTCTGGCTGATCCTTTGTCAGCCCCAGTGAGCATTTTCCCCTTCAAATACAGCAGCTCTTGGAATACAGCAAAGGATCTGTTGAATCATTTGCCTCTTCCACCACTTTTCCTGAAATATACTGAAACATACCTGGTATTTTCCTGAAAATACCATTGTCGCACTACACACCGACACCAGCTCTTGGAATCTTTTTGTGCCCTTTGCAAAGAGACTGAGGTTGTTTGGCAGAGACTCTCCAGGACCAGGCAATACAACAAGGCACCTCTAGGGCCCTGCTGCTGCTGCCACCATTAGCCTGCTGTGGATGGAATGGAAGAGGCTGTGATGGCAGCAGGCCACCCCAGCACAGTTATCCACGTGTAGCTGGGCAGCCTGTGCTCACAGCTCAGTCTGTCCCTGGGATTTCACCCCTCAGTGTGCTGGCTGTTTGTCCCACCTTTCCTATCACAAGGCTGGAATTGGCTAGTGCCAGCTTTTTGTGGCCTTTATGTGCAGGGCTGTAGAACTCCCCTTGGGCTCAAAGCCAAGCTCCCTGTTACATCTCATTAACCCCTTCTTTCCAAGTTCCCTTGTGCGTCCTCCTAGTACCCAGTGCAGGTGGTGGGGCACTGTCCCACTCCTCAGCTGTGATGTCCCCATCACTATCTGCTTACCCATCCCACTCAGGACAGATTTCCATTGTGGCAGCCTTGCAAGGGACCAGTTAATCCTCATGAAATGTCTTTTTAGCTGCCAGGCTCCATCTCAGTTACACTGCAGGCACTTCTTCCCAGACCTGAGTGGCACCTTGGCACCAAGGACACAGCTTCACCTCCCCACCATGGCCCAGCCAAGCCAAAGGGTTCACCAGCTTTGCAGTGCCTCAGCCACATGATCCCTGCACACAGAAACATTCACAGGAGGAATTAGAAACATCAGTAGCTCCATGCCAGGCTATGGGAAGCAGCCCTGGGATGAGGATGCTGGAGCCCAGGACAAAGCTCAGGATAAGAGCAGAGGAACACAGCGCCTCTGTCCAGGGACACTGGGTGCTGCCCTGGCAGCTTGGCCTGGCCTCTGCTTGTCCCCAGGGCATGGCCACATTCCATCCACCATCCATCCTGGCTCCCAGCAGGTCTCTCTGCTGCCCTGGCGCGGCAGAGGAGGACAGAGCCAGTCACAAGTGGGGTTTCAGGAAGAGGAACTCGCTTGCAGGGGTCTCCCATCCCTGATAGGTTTGGAGACATCACCCCTTAGTGCCAGTGGGAGCACTCAGGAACCCAAAATGAATTTACTGGTCCCAGTCCCAGGGCAGGAAGGGACTGGACCCTCGTGCAGGGGAAAGGCAGTTCAAAAGGATTTAGCACCAGCTGTCCCTGGATGTTGCTGGCCCTCAAAGTCCTCATAGCTTTCCCTGTACCTTTGGTGGGCAGAGACACCATGGGTCCTTTGGGCCAGCAAATGCAGGACCCCTATCAGCACTTTCCCTTCTCTTTACTGGGCTCCACGTTCATCCTCCATGCCCAAGGGGACTCCAGCCAGACGGGGATCTCTTTGGATCATCACCTCCGTGCCGAGCACACCCGGACACGCCGCTCCCGGCACCGCCCCCGGCTCCTGCCGGGCAGCACCGAGCGCAGCCCCTGCCCGGACACAGCGAGGGAGAGCAACGCCAGAGAGCCTGGCAGGGCCAGTCCCTTTGTTCCTCCACCCAGCCTCTTCTGGCATAGCTGGGACGATCTGGATCAAAGTCACCTGCGAGTCCTGCCCTTGGGGCGTGCTGGCAGCAGCCAGGGCTCCCGGCCCTTCAGCTCCCCAGCTCAGCCTGGAGCAGCCGTGCTGAGCTCCACAAACGTGCATAGGGAGAGTTTTATCCCAGCCAGGGCTCTTTCAGCTCTCCAGCTCAGCAGGAGCAGGCAAGGAAAGTCAGGGAGAGACCAGAACACCACTCTGATCCCAGTGGGCCTTTCCTTTCCCTCTCCTTATTTGTCTCTGAAGGGGATTTTCAAACCCTTCAAGATGGCCTCAAGTGGTTTCCATGGCGACGGTGCTAGAGTCATCACTGCCACGGAAACCCTCTCTTTGGCATCATATAAATATTTCCTTGAAGGAGGCTGGATGAGTGGGCAATGCACTATTTTCTAGCACTCCCTGGCTGCAACAGGACAACCGCAAGGAGATGGGAGGGAGCTTGGGAGGTTAAAATTAGCTTGCCATGCTGGCCAGCAAGGAAAGAGGTGATTGCTGATGTTTCAGCCCAAAACCTGGGGTTATTTGTGTCAGCAGGATCCAAATGAAATAGATTTACTCTGTAGGGAGACAAAAACGAGAAAAAAAAAGGCAGGGAGGAAGTAAGGTTGAAAAACTTGTGCTTTTTTTGCCGTTCTTCAGAAAAACTTCTTAAAGTTTTCCTTTTATGCCAATCCAACATTCTCTTGGGTCAGAGGGGACTGAAAACACCGTCTCCTCCACGCTGGGAGCTCCTGGGGCAGCTCAGAAATCCCTGCTGGCTGCTGAGAGCTGGCATGGGGGGTGACAGCCACGTGCTGGGCTGGTGTCCATGCAGGGCACTGGCAATGCTGCTGGCAGCCCCTCCAGAGCTGTGCCCTGGGGCTGGGCACAGCCAGAGCTGGGCTGGTGTCCATGCAGGGCACTGGCAATGCTGCTGGCAGCCCCTCCAGAGCTGTGCCCTGGGGCTCAGCATCCTGGCTGGGCAGAGCTGGAGGGGATGCTGGGCTGCAGCCCTTGGCAGAACCAGTGGCCCTTAGGGGACAGCACAGCTCCAGAGAGTGTTTTGGGGTTCCTGTCCCACTGCCTACGCTCAGGGTGCAGGCAGATGGGGGTCCTGGAGTACTTCACCCTCTCCTGGCAGCATATTCAAGGCTGAGGTGTTTTGCTTTGCTTTTAATTGCCTCCCTTCTGTCTCCTCAACTCACCAGCACCTTTACAGGAGCACAGGGAGAGGTGTCTGCCTGCACCGGGGCCAAGCTCCGAGCAGGGACAGGCTCTGCAGAGGGCGTCTGCGCCCGGGCTGCTGCTGTAAACACCTCCTGTCCCCGAGCAGATGGCTCCTCTCACATCCCTGCTGCAGGCAGATACCAAAGGGCTTTCCTGACAAACAAAGCACGGCCGCCTGCAGCCCTGGAGCGCTTCTGGCTTTCCTGGAAGAAGGGGATGCTCCCTCCTTGTCGCACTGCCCAGGCTATTTTTAGACCTGCATAGCAACCAGAGGATGGGGAGACACGGTGTCCCCCTGCCACCCTCTCACCTGCTGGCTGCTGGCCTTTGGCAGGGGCTGGGGATGAGTGTGGGGTGCTGGCTGGGCTGGAGGAGAGGGGTTCCAGCTGATCGCCCCCCAGCACCACCCCAAAAAGTCTCCCAGGAGGCACAGAGCTGCTCCAAGACCCACTTGCTTTCCCCACTCCAGAAGGTGCTGCCAAGGAAATCTGGAGACCAGCAAGGTCAGGCCGCAGCACCTGCTTTCCTCTTTCTCCCTTAGAAAAAAATAACAACCCACCCTAAATCCAGAGCAAACAATTAAAATGTTCCAGTTGCTGGCTCAGAGCAGCGATCCCAGATAAAACCCCGAGGATCCGCCAGCTAAAAATAGCCTGAGCCCCATAAATTAAACAAAAGCTTTTTGCTGGGCTCTTGGAAAGCCAGTTCCAGTGCAGTTTTCTCTATGTAAGGTATAACTCTAATGGTATTTGTTATTATTAGCCCTACCTCCCCCGTGTCACCGACCTTCCCAGCACCATTGTTTAGGAACGGGAATTTTACAGAGCCAGACTTCTTCCTCCTGGCAGCTCCTCTGCTGGAGTGGGATCCCACCTCAGCCACTTTCCTGCCTTTTTATATTAGTTTAAACCTTTTTTTTTTTCCCTTGCGGGCAACTGATTATTTGATACTAAGACATTCTATGTTTTGTAGGGCCACCCTCATTTAAGGCCTGTCTCAAACATCTGCTTAATTTCTATCCCTATCAGCTGTCCTGGGAGCTGTGGACCCTTAAATAAATTCCTGCTTGGAAGGCAAATGTATTGGGCAGCCTTTGGTGGACACTGTGCAAGCCAGCATGCATGCAGGGGCTTGTCTCACCTCCTTTCTGTCATCAAGCCCATTAACAATATTTCCTCATATTATATTTTATATATATGTGATGTTAGACAGCCAATGACTTACAGCTTTCTGGGAGATTTCTCCTCCAACCCTTTAAAGAGCTTCCAGCATCCCACTGCCTCAAGCACACGTGGCCAGCTCATGAGGATGAGTTCTCTCCAGTCCTTCTCCAATGCTTTTTCCCAGCACTCCATGTTGGCTGTGAGGAGCACATCCAACACCTGCTTTCCCAGCCCAGATATTTAGGCTTTGTTGCTTTTTCTATTGGCTTTTACAAAAGTATTTCACTTACTGCACTGGGAGCAGCTGCATCCCAAAGCCCAGCTGAGATCCCTTGCTCCATCCTCGTGCTGGACTTCAATTGTTTTGCTTCATTTGCCAGTAGTTCTGTGGCTCGGGCCGGACAGCACCCGCCACATCCTGCGGCACCAAGGCCGCCCCTGCTGCCCCCGGCCGGGACACCTCGCGGCCTCGCGCCGCGGGCGAGGCGGAGCCGCACCACAGCCGCGCCCCCGGGACGAGGAGAGGCGGCCGCTCCTCGTTCCCTCCCCGCCTTCCAGCCGCTCCCCTCCCGCCGGCTCCTCCCTTCCAGCCGCTCCTCTCCCCGCCTCACCGGAGGCTTCTCCTCCGACATGGCGGGGGGGGGTCGCAAGGGGGTCGCGCTGGGGGCGTGGCCAACGGCCAAGGGGCGTGGGGGGCCGCGTGCAGGCGCGTCCTCGCTGAACGTCACGGGGCGCTGTGCTCCGGAGGGGAGCGGCGTGAGGGGAGAGCCCGGGACACCCCGAAACAGCCCCTGGACACTCCGAAACAGCCCCTGGATACCCCAGGGATACCCCGAAGCAGCCCTTGGATAGCCCAAAACAGCCCCTGGACACCCCCGGGACCGCACCTTCCCGGTGACACGGCAGCTCCTGGGTGAGGGAAAACGGGAGGAGAAGCCTTCCATCAAAACACCCAGTGTCTCCAGTCCAGCCCAGACCGGTGCTGGGGTGTTCAGATCCCCCTTAGGGGAGGAGAGGCAAGTTTGCCTCGATCCACAATTGAGGAAAGAATTAGATTCTAAACATACCCGAAAGCGAGATTTAAAACACAAACGAGGTTAAATATTGGGATCCAAAGCGATATTTCAACCTTTATTTTTTTTCATAAAAGGGAAAAGAAAGAAGGTAGAAAAGTGGGGATAGCCAAGAATAATTACGTGAAGCAGAGGGAAGGTGTTACCACCACCGTGGGTCCAGCGCCGCCTCACAGAGTGCGGTGGGTGTTTCACAGCAGTTATTGCTGTTTGTTTGCCTTATTAATGTTTGTTTGCCTTGTTATGCATTCATGGCAGTCACTCTAATCGTTGTGTGTGTTTGTATTAACTGTTACAGTTGTTGCAGCACTTTGGCTGGAAAATGAAGGATTGGGACTTGCCTAAAAGAGACAGTCTTAAGAAAAGGGGGGACTTGATAAACAACACAGAGACTAGAAATTTTCAGTTCCCCTGAAGATGCTGAATAGAGCTTTAGGGCTAACTAGCAAAAAAGATTAAAGGTACGCATGAAGGAGGATAAATGTAGCTGGAACCAGTGGAGAAAAAGATAGAGGACTACAGAGGGGTTTTTGCAAGTTACGTAACAAAAAACAATAGTGCATACCAAAGAAAAAGTTCAAAGAAAGGTCACCAGTAATACTGAAGCATTCAGTGAATATGACCACGAGACCCCCCCCCCCCCGCTAGATGACCTCCAGGACCAAAAAAGGACTTCCAGTTACAGGTGAACGCATGCAAATTAGTTCTAGGGAAGTGGTGTTAGCATATTAGCTAGGAGACACATTGTAATGAATATGTATGATCAGGATGGAATAAATACCCTCTTGTGAATTTTCACCACACACATCAGATTAAAGGAGATAGATACGCTTCTGTGTGTCCAGCGCTGATAAAGAATGACTGCTTTCTAACGCTTTAAATTGAAAAAACGTTATTTCATAACGAACATCCTAACAAACATCCTAACAAACATCCTTAAATCCTAACAAACATCCTAATCCATCCTAATATCCTAATCTTCTAATAGCAACATCGAACTCTATCCCAAGTTTCTACAACTACATGCTTTCCCTCCCACAGTTCCCACTCTCCAATGCTCTGTGAAGAAGAAGCCGCTTCTTCGAAGGAGAATCGGCGAGGCAGCTTCCCAAAGGCGAAGATGCAAGCTGCAGCACACAGGCACAGTGTGGGCAGCCTTCAGACTTAGAGAAAACAGTACTTTACCACTCTCCTGCCTTTTCCATGGTTATTCTATTGGAAAAGAACGAGTTTTGGACAACTACCTTTCATTCTTGCCAAACGCTTTGCAGACCCCCGTGCAAGCTTTAGAACAAGATTTTGGATGTTTTCTTTCCTGGCAGAGTTTCTCCTTGCAAGATATGGTGGAAAAGCTTTTTGCTGAGTGTAGAGCGGCAAGACACGCAGAAGACGCAGATACGCAGCTCTCCGAAGCTAAGTGCCGGTCCCGGGCTTCTTTCGGCACAAACCGCTCTCAGGAGCTCCCTGCGCTCGCCACAATGCTCTGTGTGCGAAGAAGCCGCTTCTTCGCCTCCGGGAGAATCGGCGAGCGGCAGCTTCCCAAAGGCGAAGATGCAAGCTGCAGCACACAGGCACAGTGTGGGCAGCCTTCAGACTTAGAGAAAACAGTACTTTACCACTCTCCTGCCTTTTCCATGGTTATTCTATTGGAAAAGAACGAGTTTTGGACAACTACCTTTCATTCTTGCCAAACGCTTTGCAGACCCCCGTGCAAGCTTTAGAACAAGATTTTGGATGTTTTCTTTCCTGGCAGAGTTTCTCCTTGCAAGATATGGTGGAAAAGCTTTTTGCTGAGTGTAGAGCGGCAAGACACGCAGAAGACGCAGATACGCAGCTCTCCGAAGCTAAGTGCCGGTCCCGGGCTTCTTTCGGCACAAACCGCTCTCAGGAGCTCCCTGCGCTCGCCACAATGCTCTGTGTGCGAAGAAGCCGCTTCTTCGCCTCCGGGAGAATCGGCGAGCGGCAGCTTCCCAAAGGCGAAGATGCAAGCTGCAGCACACAGGCACAGTGTGGGCAGCCTTCAGACTTAGAGAAAACAGTACTTTACCACTCTCCTGCCTTTTCCATGGTTATTCTATTGGAAAAGAACGAGTTTTGGACAACTACCTTTCATTCTTGCCAAACGCTTTGCAGACCCCCGTGCAAGCTTTAGAACAAGATTTTGGATGTTTTCTTTCCTGGCAGAGTTTCTCCTTGCAAGATATGGTGGAAAAGCTTTTTGCTGAGTGTAGAGCGGCAAGACACGCAGAAGACGCAGATACGCAGCTCTCCGAAGCTAAGTGCCGGTCCCGGGCTTCTTTCGGCACAAACCGCTCTCAGGAGCTCCCTGCGCTCGCCACAATGCTCTGTGTGCGAAGAAGCCGCTTCTTCGCCTCCGGGAGAATCGGCGAGCGGCAGCTTCCCAAAGGCGAAGATGCAAGCTGCAGCACACAGGCACAGTGTGGGCAGCCTTCAGACTTAGAGAAAACAGTACTTTACCACTCTCCTGCCTTTTCCATGGTTATTCTATTGGAAAAGAACGAGTTTTGGACAACTACCTTTCATTCTTGCCAAACGCTTTGCAGACCCCCGTGCAAGCTTTAGAACAAGATTTTGGATGTTTTCTTTCCTGGCAGAGTTTCTCCTTGCAAGATATGGTGGAAAAGCTTTTTGCTGAGTGTAGAGCGGCAAGACACGCAGAAGACGCAGATACGCAGCTCTCCGAAGCTAAGTGCCGGTCCCGGGCTTCTTTCGGCACAAACCGCTCTCAGGAGCTCCCTGCGCTCGCCACAATGCTCTGTGTGCGAAGAAGCCGCTTCTTCGCCTCCGGGAGAATCGGCGAGCGGCAGCTTCCCAAAGGCGAAGATGCAAGCTGCAGCACACAGGCACAGTGTGGGCAGCCTTCAGACTTAGAGAAAACAGTACTTTACCACTCTCCTGCCTTTTCCATGGTTATTCTATTGGAAAAGAACGAGTTTTGGACAACTACCTTTCATTCTTGCCAAACGCTTTGCAGACCCCCGTGCAAGCTTTAGAACAAGATTTTGGATGTTTTCTTTCCTGGCAGAGTTTCTCCTTGCAAGATATGGTGGAAAAGCTTTTTGCTGAGTGTAGAGCGGCAAGACACGCAGAAGACGCAGATACGCAGCTCTCCGAAGCTAAGTGCCGGTCCCGGGCTTCTTTCGGCACAAACCGCTCTCAGGAGCTCCCTGCGCTCGCCACAATGCTCTGTGTGCGAAGAAGCCGCTTCTTCGCCTCCGGGAGAATCGGCGAGCGGCAGCTTCCCAAAGGCGAAGATGCAAGCTGCAGCACACAGGCACAGTGTGGGCAGCCTTCAGACTTAGAGAAAACAGTACTTTACCACTCTCCTGCCTTTTCCATGGTTATTCTATTGGAAAAGAACGAGTTTTGGACAACTACCTTTCATTCTTGCCAAACGCTTTGCAGACCCCCGTGCAAGCTTTAGAACAAGATTTTGGATGTTTTCTTTCCTGGCAGAGTTTCTCCTTGCAAGATATGGTGGAAAAGCTTTTTGCTGAGTGTAGAGCGGCAAGACACGCAGAAGACGCAGATACGCAGCTCTCCGAAGCTAAGTGCCGGTCCCGGGCTTCTTTCGGCACAAACCGCTCTCAGGAGCTCCCTGCGCTCGCCACAATGCTCTGTGTGCGAAGAAGCCGCTTCTTCGCCTCCGGGAGAATCGGCGAGCGGCAGCTTCCCAAAGGCGAAGATGCAAGCTGCAGCACACAGGCACAGTGTGGGCAGCCTTCAGACTTAGAGAAAACAGTACTTTACCACTCTCCTGCCTTTTCCATGGTTATTCTATTGGAAAAGAACGAGTTTTGGACAACTACCTTTCATTCTTGCCAAACGCTTTGCAGACCCCCGTGCAAGCTTTAGAACAAGATTTTGGATGTTTTCTTTCCTGGCAGAGTTTCTCCTTGCAAGATATGGTGGAAAAGCTTTTTGCTGAGTGTAGAGCGGCAAGACACGCAGAAGACGCAGATACGCAGCTCTCCGAAGCTAAGTGCCGGTCCCGGGCTTCTTTCGGCACAAACCGCTCTCAGGAGCTCCCTGCGCTCGCCACAATGCTCTGTGTGCGAAGAAGCCGCTTCTTCGCCTCCGGGAGAATCGGCGAGCGGCAGCTTCCCAAAGGCGAAGATGCAAGCTGCAGCACACAGGCACAGTGTGGGCAGCCTTCAGACTTAGAGAAAACAGTACTTTACCACTCTCCTGCCTTTTCCATGGTTATTCTATTGGAAAAGAACGAGTTTTGGACAACTACCTTTCATTCTTGCCAAACGCTTTGCAGACCCCCGTGCAAGCTTTAGAACAAGATTTTGGATGTTTTCTTTCCTGGCAGAGTTTCTCCTTGCAAGATATGGTGGAAAAGCTTTTTGCTGAGTGTAGAGCGGCAAGACACGCAGAAGACGCAGATACGCAGCTCTCCGAAGCTAAGTGCCGGTCCCGGGCTTCTTTCGGCACAAACCGCTCTCAGGAGCTCCCTGCGCTCGCCACAATGCTCTGTGTGCGAAGAAGCCGCTTCTTCGCCTCCGGGAGAATCGGCGAGCGGCAGCTTCCCAAAGGCGAAGATGCAAGCTGCAGCACACAGGCACAGTGTGGGCAGCCTTCAGACTTAGAGAAAACAGTACTTTACCACTCTCCTGCCTTTTCCATGGTTATTCTATTGGAAAAGAACGAGTTTTGGACAACTACCTTTCATTCTTGCCAAACGCTTTGCAGACCCCCGTGCAAGCTTTAGAACAAGATTTTGGATGTTTTCTTTCCTGGCAGAGTTTCTCCTTGCAAGATATGGTGGAAAAGCTTTTTGCTGAGTGTAGAGCGGCAAGACACGCAGAAGACGCAGATACGCAGCTCTCCGAAGCTAAGTGCCGGTCCCGGGCTTCTTTCGGCACAAACCGCTCTCAGGAGCTCCCTGCGCTCGCCACAATGCTCTGTGTGCGAAGAAGCCGCTTCTTCGCCTCCGGGAGAATCGGCGAGCGGCAGCTTCCCAAAGGCGAAGATGCAAGCTGCAGCACACAGGCACAGTGTGGGCAGCCTTCAGACTTAGAGAAAACAGTACTTTACCACTCTCCTGCCTTTTCCATGGTTATTCTATTGGAAAAGAACGAGTTTTGGACAACTACCTTTCATTCTTGCCAAACGCTTTGCAGACCCCCGTGCAAGCTTTAGAACAAGATTTTGGATGTTTTCTTTCCTGGCAGAGTTTCTCCTTGCAAGATATGGTGGAAAAGCTTTTTGCTGAGTGTAGAGCGGCAAGACACGCAGAAGACGCAGATACGCAGCTCTCCGAAGCTAAGTGCCGGTCCCGGGCTTCTTTCGGCACAAACCGCTCTCAGGAGCTCCCTGCGCTCGCCACAATGCTCTGTGTGCGAAGAAGCCGCTTCTTCGCCTCCGGGAGAATCGGCGAGCGGCAGCTTCCCAAAGGCGAAGATGCAAGCTGCAGCACACAGGCACAGTGTGGGCAGCCTTCAGACTTAGAGAAAACAGTACTTTACCACTCTCCTGCCTTTTCCATGGTTATTCTATTGGAAAAGAACGAGTTTTGGACAACTACCTTTCATTCTTGCCAAACGCTTTGCAGACCCCCGTGCAAGCTTTAGAACAAGATTTTGGATGTTTTCTTTCCTGGCAGAGTTTCTCCTTGCAAGATATGGTGGAAAAGCTTTTTGCTGAGTGTAGAGCGGCAAGACACGCAGAAGACGCAGATACGCAGCTCTCCGAAGCTAAGTGCCGGTCCCGGGCTTCTTTCGGCACAAACCGCTCTCAGGAGCTCCCTGCGCTCGCCACAATGCTCTGTGTGCGAAGAAGCCGCTTCTTCGCCTCCGGGAGAATCGGCGAGCGGCAGCTTCCCAAAGGCGAAGATGCAAGCTGCAGCACACAGGCACAGTGTGGGCAGCCTTCAGACTTAGAGAAAACAGTACTTTACCACTCTCCTGCCTTTTCCATGGTTATTCTATTGGAAAAGAACGAGTTTTGGACAACTACCTTTCATTCTTGCCAAACGCTTTGCAGACCCCCGTGCAAGCTTTAGAACAAGATTTTGGATGTTTTCTTTCCTGGCAGAGTTTCTCCTTGCAAGATATGGTGGAAAAGCTTTTTGCTGAGTGTAGAGCGGCAAGACACGCAGAAGACGCAGATACGCAGCTCTCCGAAGCTAAGTGCCGGTCCCGGGCTTCTTTCGGCACAAACCGCTCTCAGGAGCTCCCTGCGCTCGCCACAATGCTCTGTGTGCGAAGAAGCCGCTTCTTCGCCTCCGGGAGAATCGGCGAGCGGCAGCTTCCCAAAGGCGAAGATGCAAGCTGCAGCACACAGGCACAGTGTGGGCAGCCTTCAGACTTAGAGAAAACAGTACTTTACCACTCTCCTGCCTTTTCCATGGTTATTCTATTGGAAAAGAACGAGTTTTGGACAACTACCTTTCATTCTTGCCAAACGCTTTGCAGACCCCCGTGCAAGCTTTAGAACAAGATTTTGGATGTTTTCTTTCCTGGCAGAGTTTCTCCTTGCAAGATATGGTGGAAAAGCTTTTTGCTGAGTGTAGAGCGGCAAGACACGCAGAAGACGCAGATACGCAGCTCTCCGAAGCTAAGTGCCGGTCCCGGGCTTCTTTCGGCACAAACCGCTCTCAGGAGCTCCCTGCGCTCGCCACAATGCTCTGTGTGCGAAGAAGCCGCTTCTTCGCCTCCGGGAGAATCGGCGAGCGGCAGCTTCCCAAAGGCGAAGATGCAAGCTGCAGCACACAGGCACAGTGTGGGCAGCCTTCAGACTTAGAGAAAACAGTACTTTACCACTCTCCTGCCTTTTCCATGGTTATTCTATTGGAAAAGAACGAGTTTTGGACAACTACCTTTCATTCTTGCCAAACGCTTTGCAGACCCCCGTGCAAGCTTTAGAACAAGATTTTGGATGTTTTCTTTCCTGGCAGAGTTTCTCCTTGCAAGATATGGTGGAAAAGCTTTTTGCTGAGTGTAGAGCGGCAAGACACGCAGAAGACGCAGATACGCAGCTCTCCGAAGCTAAGTGCCGGTCCCGGGCTTCTTTCGGCACAAACCGCTCTCAGGAGCTCCCTGCGCTCGCCACAATGCTCTGTGTGCGAAGAAGCCGCTTCTTCGCCTCCGGGAGAATCGGCGAGCGGCAGCTTCCCAAAGGCGAAGATGCAAGCTGCAGCACACAGGCACAGTGTGGGCAGCCTTCAGACTTAGAGAAAACAGTACTTTACCACTCTCCTGCCTTTTCCATGGTTATTCTATTGGAAAAGAACGAGTTTTGGACAACTACCTTTCATTCTTGCCAAACGCTTTGCAGACCCCCGTGCAAGCTTTAGAACAAGATTTTGGATGTTTTCTTTCCTGGCAGAGTTTCTCCTTGCAAGATATGGTGGAAAAGCTTTTTGCTGAGTGTAGAGCGGCAAGACACGCAGAAGACGCAGATACGCAGCTCTCCGAAGCTAAGTGCCGGTCCCGGGCTTCTTTCGGCACAAACCGCTCTCAGGAGCTCCCTGCGCTCGCCACAATGCTCTGTGTGCGAAGAAGCCGCTTCTTCGCCTCCGGGAGAATCGGCGAGCGGCAGCTTCCCAAAGGCGAAGATGCAAGCTGCAGCACACAGGCACAGTGTGGGCAGCCTTCAGACTTAGAGAAAACAGTACTTTACCACTCTCCTGCCTTTTCCATGGTTATTCTATTGGAAAAGAACGAGTTTTGGACAACTACCTTTCATTCTTGCCAAACGCTTTGCAGACCCCCGTGCAAGCTTTAGAACAAGATTTTGGATGTTTTCTTTCCTGGCAGAGTTTCTCCTTGCAAGATATGGTGGAAAAGCTTTTTGCTGAGTGTAGAGCGGCAAGACACGCAGAAGACGCAGATACGCAGCTCTCCGAAGCTAAGTGCCGGTCCCGGGCTTCTTTCGGCACAAACCGCTCTCAGGAGCTCCCTGCGCTCGCCACAATGCTCTGTGTGCGAAGAAGCCGCTTCTTCGCCTCCGGGAGAATCGGCGAGCGGCAGCTTCCCAAAGGCGAAGATGCAAGCTGCAGCACACAGGCACAGTGTGGGCAGCCTTCAGACTTAGAGAAAACAGTACTTTACCACTCTCCTGCCTTTTCCATGGTTATTCTATTGGAAAAGAACGAGTTTTGGACAACTACCTTTCATTCTTGCCAAACGCTTTGCAGACCCCCGTGCAAGCTTTAGAACAAGATTTTGGATGTTTTCTTTCCTGGCAGAGTTTCTCCTTGCAAGATATGGTGGAAAAGCTTTTTGCTGAGTGTAGAGCGGCAAGACACGCAGAAGACGCAGATACGCAGCTCTCCGAAGCTAAGTGCCGGTCCCGGGCTTCTTTCGGCACAAACCGCTCTCAGGAGCTCCCTGCGCTCGCCACAATGCTCTGTGTGCGAAGAAGCCGCTTCTTCGCCTCCGGGAGAATCGGCGAGCGGCAGCTTCCCAAAGGCGAAGATGCAAGCTGCAGCACACAGGCACAGTGTGGGCAGCCTTCAGACTTAGAGAAAACAGTACTTTACCACTCTCCTGCCTTTTCCATGGTTATTCTATTGGAAAAGAACGAGTTTTGGACAACTACCTTTCATTCTTGCCAAACGCTTTGCAGACCCCCGTGCAAGCTTTAGAACAAGATTTTGGATGTTTTCTTTCCTGGCAGAGTTTCTCCTTGCAAGATATGGTGGAAAAGCTTTTTGCTGAGTGTAGAGCGGCAAGACACGCAGAAGACGCAGATACGCAGCTCTCCGAAGCTAAGTGCCGGTCCCGGGCTTCTTTCGGCACAAACCGCTCTCAGGAGCTCCCTGCGCTCGCCACAATGCTCTGTGTGCGAAGAAGCCGCTTCTTCGCCTCCGGGAGAATCGGCGAGCGGCAGCTTCCCAAAGGCGAAGATGCAAGCTGCAGCACACAGGCACAGTGTGGGCAGCCTTCAGACTTAGAGAAAACAGTACTTTACCACTCTCCTGCCTTTTCCATGGTTATTCTATTGGAAAAGAACGAGTTTTGGACAACTACCTTTCATTCTTGCCAAACGCTTTGCAGACCCCCGTGCAAGCTTTAGAACAAGATTTTGGATGTTTTCTTTCCTGGCAGAGTTTCTCCTTGCAAGATATGGTGGAAAAGCTTTTTGCTGAGTGTAGAGCGGCAAGACACGCAGAAGACGCAGATACGCAGCTCTCCGAAGCTAAGTGCCGGTCCCGGGCTTCTTTCGGCACAAACCGCTCTCAGGAGCTCCCTGCGCTCGCCACAATGCTCTGTGTGCGAAGAAGCCGCTTCTTCGCCTCCGGGAGAATCGGCGAGCGGCAGCTTCCCAAAGGCGAAGATGCAAGCTGCAGCACACAGGCACAGTGTGGGCAGCCTTCAGACTTAGAGAAAACAGTACTTTACCACTCTCCTGCCTTTTCCATGGTTATTCTATTGGAAAAGAACGAGTTTTGGACAACTACCTTTCATTCTTGCCAAACGCTTTGCAGACCCCCGTGCAAGCTTTAGAACAAGATTTTGGATGTTTTCTTTCCTGGCAGAGTTTCTCCTTGCAAGATATGGTGGAAAAGCTTTTTGCTGAGTGTAGAGCGGCAAGACACGCAGAAGACGCAGATACGCAGCTCTCCGAAGCTAAGTGCCGGTCCCGGGCTTCTTTCGGCACAAACCGCTCTCAGGAGCTCCCTGCGCTCGCCACAATGCTCTGTGTGCGAAGAAGCCGCTTCTTCGCCTCCGGGAGAATCGGCGAGCGGCAGCTTCCCAAAGGCGAAGATGCAAGCTGCAGCACACAGGCACAGTGTGGGCAGCCTTCAGACTTAGAGAAAACAGTACTTTACCACTCTCCTGCCTTTTCCATGGTTATTCTATTGGAAAAGAACGAGTTTTGGACAACTACCTTTCATTCTTGCCAAACGCTTTGCAGACCCCCGTGCAAGCTTTAGAACAAGATTTTGGATGTTTTCTTTCCTGGCAGAGTTTCTCCTTGCAAGATATGGTGGAAAAGCTTTTTGCTGAGTGTAGAGCGGCAAGACACGCAGAAGACGCAGATACGCAGCTCTCCGAAGCTAAGTGCCGGTCCCGGGCTTCTTTCGGCACAAACCGCTCTCAGGAGCTCCCTGCGCTCGCCACAATGCTCTGTGTGCGAAGAAGCCGCTTCTTCGCCTCCGGGAGAATCGGCGAGCGGCAGCTTCCCAAAGGCGAAGATGCAAGCTGCAGCACACAGGCACAGTGTGGGCAGCCTTCAGACTTAGAGAAAACAGTACTTTACCACTCTCCTGCCTTTTCCATGGTTATTCTATTGGAAAAGAACGAGTTTTGGACAACTACCTTTCATTCTTGCCAAACGCTTTGCAGACCCCCGTGCAAGCTTTAGAACAAGATTTTGGATGTTTTCTTTCCTGGCAGAGTTTCTCCTTGCAAGATATGGTGGAAAAGCTTTTTGCTGAGTGTAGAGCGGCAAGACACGCAGAAGACGCAGATACGCAGCTCTCCGAAGCTAAGTGCCGGTCCCGGGCTTCTTTCGGCACAAACCGCTCTCAGGAGCTCCCTGCGCTCGCCACAATGCTCTGTGTGCGAAGAAGCCGCTTCTTCGCCTCCGGGAGAATCGGCGAGCGGCAGCTTCCCAAAGGCGAAGATGCAAGCTGCAGCACACAGGCACAGTGTGGGCAGCCTTCAGACTTAGAGAAAACAGTACTTTACCACTCTCCTGCCTTTTCCATGGTTATTCTATTGGAAAAGAACGAGTTTTGGACAACTACCTTTCATTCTTGCCAAACGCTTTGCAGACCCCCGTGCAAGCTTTAGAACAAGATTTTGGATGTTTTCTTTCCTGGCAGAGTTTCTCCTTGCAAGATATGGTGGAAAAGCTTTTTGCTGAGTGTAGAGCGGCAAGACACGCAGAAGACGCAGATACGCAGCTCTCCGAAGCTAAGTGCCGGTCCCGGGCTTCTTTCGGCACAAACCGCTCTCAGGAGCTCCCTGCGCTCGCCACAATGCTCTGTGTGCGAAGAAGCCGCTTCTTCGCCTCCGGGAGAATCGGCGAGCGGCAGCTTCCCAAAGGCGAAGATGCAAGCTGCAGCACACAGGCACAGTGTGGGCAGCCTTCAGACTTAGAGAAAACAGTACTTTACCACTCTCCTGCCTTTTCCATGGTTATTCTATTGGAAAAGAACGAGTTTTGGACAACTACCTTTCATTCTTGCCAAACGCTTTGCAGACCCCCGTGCAAGCTTTAGAACAAGATTTTGGATGTTTTCTTTCCTGGCAGAGTTTCTCCTTGCAAGATATGGTGGAAAAGCTTTTTGCTGAGTGTAGAGCGGCAAGACACGCAGAAGACGCAGATACGCAGCTCTCCGAAGCTAAGTGCCGGTCCCGGGCTTCTTTCGGCACAAACCGCTCTCAGGAGCTCCCTGCGCTCGCCACAATGCTCTGTGTGCGAAGAAGCCGCTTCTTCGCCTCCGGGAGAATCGGCGAGCGGCAGCTTCCCAAAGGCGAAGATGCAAGCTGCAGCACACAGGCACAGTGTGGGCAGCCTTCAGACTTAGAGAAAACAGTACTTTACCACTCTCCTGCCTTTTCCATGGTTATTCTATTGGAAAAGAACGAGTTTTGGACAACTACCTTTCATTCTTGCCAAACGCTTTGCAGACCCCCGTGCAAGCTTTAGAACAAGATTTTGGATGTTTTCTTTCCTGGCAGAGTTTCTCCTTGCAAGATATGGTGGAAAAGCTTTTTGCTGAGTGTAGAGCGGCAAGACACGCAGAAGACGCAGATACGCAGCTCTCCGAAGCTAAGTGCCGGTCCCGGGCTTCTTTCGGCACAAACCGCTCTCAGGAGCTCCCTGCGCTCGCCACAATGCTCTGTGTGCGAAGAAGCCGCTTCTTCGCCTCCGGGAGAATCGGCGAGCGGCAGCTTCCCAAAGGCGAAGATGCAAGCTGCAGCACACAGGCACAGTGTGGGCAGCCTTCAGACTTAGAGAAAACAGTACTTTACCACTCTCCTGCCTTTTCCATGGTTATTCTATTGGAAAAGAACGAGTTTTGGACAACTACCTTTCATTCTTGCCAAACGCTTTGCAGACCCCCGTGCAAGCTTTAGAACAAGATTTTGGATGTTTTCTTTCCTGGCAGAGTTTCTCCTTGCAAGATATGGTGGAAAAGCTTTTTGCTGAGTGTAGAGCGGCAAGACACGCAGAAGACGCAGATACGCAGCTCTCCGAAGCTAAGTGCCGGTCCCGGGCTTCTTTCGGCACAAACCGCTCTCAGGAGCTCCCTGCGCTCGCCACAATGCTCTGTGTGCGAAGAAGCCGCTTCTTCGCCTCCGGGAGAATCGGCGAGCGGCAGCTTCCCAAAGGCGAAGATGCAAGCTGCAGCACACAGGCACAGTGTGGGCAGCCTTCAGACTTAGAGAAAACAGTACTTTACCACTCTCCTGCCTTTTCCATGGTTATTCTATTGGAAAAGAACGAGTTTTGGACAACTACCTTTCATTCTTGCCAAACGCTTTGCAGACCCCCGTGCAAGCTTTAGAACAAGATTTTGGATGTTTTCTTTCCTGGCAGAGTTTCTCCTTGCAAGATATGGTGGAAAAGCTTTTTGCTGAGTGTAGAGCGGCAAGACACGCAGAAGACGCAGATACGCAGCTCTCCGAAGCTAAGTGCCGGTCCCGGGCTTCTTTCGGCACAAACCGCTCTCAGGAGCTCCCTGCGCTCGCCACAATGCTCTGTGTGCGAAGAAGCCGCTTCTTCGCCTCCGGGAGAATCGGCGAGCGGCAGCTTCCCAAAGGCGAAGATGCAAGCTGCAGCACACAGGCACAGTGTGGGCAGCCTTCAGACTTAGAGAAAACAGTACTTTACCACTCTCCTGCCTTTTCCATGGTTATTCTATTGGAAAAGAACGAGTTTTGGACAACTACCTTTCATTCTTGCCAAACGCTTTGCAGACCCCCGTGCAAGCTTTAGAACAAGATTTTGGATGTTTTCTTTCCTGGCAGAGTTTCTCCTTGCAAGATATGGTGGAAAAGCTTTTTGCTGAGTGTAGAGCGGCAAGACACGCAGAAGACGCAGATACGCAGCTCTCCGAAGCTAAGTGCCGGTCCCGGGCTTCTTTCGGCACAAACCGCTCTCAGGAGCTCCCTGCGCTCGCCACAATGCTCTGTGTGCGAAGAAGCCGCTTCTTCGCCTCCGGGAGAATCGGCGAGCGGCAGCTTCCCAAAGGCGAAGATGCAAGCTGCAGCACACAGGCACAGTGTGGGCAGCCTTCAGACTTAGAGAAAACAGTACTTTACCACTCTCCTGCCTTTTCCATGGTTATTCTATTGGAAAAGAACGAGTTTTGGACAACTACCTTTCATTCTTGCCAAACGCTTTGCAGACCCCCGTGCAAGCTTTAGAACAAGATTTTGGATGTTTTCTTTCCTGGCAGAGTTTCTCCTTGCAAGATATGGTGGAAAAGCTTTTTGCTGAGTGTAGAGCGGCAAGACACGCAGAAGACGCAGATACGCAGCTCTCCGAAGCTAAGTGCCGGTCCCGGGCTTCTTTCGGCACAAACCGCTCTCAGGAGCTCCCTGCGCTCGCCACAATGCTCTGTGTGCGAAGAAGCCGCTTCTTCGCCTCCGGGAGAATCGGCGAGCGGCAGCTTCCCAAAGGCGAAGATGCAAGCTGCAGCACACAGGCACAGTGTGGGCAGCCTTCAGACTTAGAGAAAACAGTACTTTACCACTCTCCTGCCTTTTCCATGGTTATTCTATTGGAAAAGAACGAGTTTTGGACAACTACCTTTCATTCTTGCCAAACGCTTTGCAGACCCCCGTGCAAGCTTTAGAACAAGATTTTGGATGTTTTCTTTCCTGGCAGAGTTTCTCCTTGCAAGATATGGTGGAAAAGCTTTTTGCTGAGTGTAGAGCGGCAAGACACGCAGAAGACGCAGATACGCAGCTCTCCGAAGCTAAGTGCCGGTCCCGGGCTTCTTTCGGCACAAACCGCTCTCAGGAGCTCCCTGCGCTCGCCACAATGCTCTGTGTGCGAAGAAGCCGCTTCTTCGCCTCCGGGAGAATCGGCGAGCGGCAGCTTCCCAAAGGCGAAGATGCAAGCTGCAGCACACAGGCACAGTGTGGGCAGCCTTCAGACTTAGAGAAAACAGTACTTTACCACTCTCCTGCCTTTTCCATGGTTATTCTATTGGAAAAGAACGAGTTTTGGACAACTACCTTTCATTCTTGCCAAACGCTTTGCAGACCCCCGTGCAAGCTTTAGAACAAGATTTTGGATGTTTTCTTTCCTGGCAGAGTTTCTCCTTGCAAGATATGGTGGAAAAGCTTTTTGCTGAGTGTAGAGCGGCAAGACACGCAGAAGACGCAGATACGCAGCTCTCCGAAGCTAAGTGCCGGTCCCGGGCTTCTTTCGGCACAAACCGCTCTCAGGAGCTCCCTGCGCTCGCCACAATGCTCTGTGTGCGAAGAAGCCGCTTCTTCGCCTCCGGGAGAATCGGCGAGCGGCAGCTTCCCAAAGGCGAAGATGCAAGCTGCAGCACACAGGCACAGTGTGGGCAGCCTTCAGACTTAGAGAAAACAGTACTTTACCACTCTCCTGCCTTTTCCATGGTTATTCTATTGGAAAAGAACGAGTTTTGGACAACTACCTTTCATTCTTGCCAAACGCTTTGCAGACCCCCGTGCAAGCTTTAGAACAAGATTTTGGATGTTTTCTTTCCTGGCAGAGTTTCTCCTTGCAAGATATGGTGGAAAAGCTTTTTGCTGAGTGTAGAGCGGCAAGACACGCAGAAGACGCAGATACGCAGCTCTCCGAAGCTAAGTGCCGGTCCCGGGCTTCTTTCGGCACAAACCGCTCTCAGGAGCTCCCTGCGCTCGCCACAATGCTCTGTGTGCGAAGAAGCCGCTTCTTCGCCTCCGGGAGAATCGGCGAGCGGCAGCTTCCCAAAGGCGAAGATGCAAGCTGCAGCACACAGGCACAGTGTGGGCAGCCTTCAGACTTAGAGAAAACAGTACTTTACCACTCTCCTGCCTTTTCCATGGTTATTCTATTGGAAAAGAACGAGTTTTGGACAACTACCTTTCATTCTTGCCAAACGCTTTGCAGACCCCCGTGCAAGCTTTAGAACAAGATTTTGGATGTTTTCTTTCCTGGCAGAGTTTCTCCTTGCAAGATATGGTGGAAAAGCTTTTTGCTGAGTGTAGAGCGGCAAGACACGCAGAAGACGCAGATACGCAGCTCTCCGAAGCTAAGTGCCGGTCCCGGGCTTCTTTCGGCACAAACCGCTCTCAGGAGCTCCCTGCGCTCGCCACAATGCTCTGTGTGCGAAGAAGCCGCTTCTTCGCCTCCGGGAGAATCGGCGAGCGGCAGCTTCCCAAAGGCGAAGATGCAAGCTGCAGCACACAGGCACAGTGTGGGCAGCCTTCAGACTTAGAGAAAACAGTACTTTACCACTCTCCTGCCTTTTCCATGGTTATTCTATTGGAAAAGAACGAGTTTTGGACAACTACCTTTCATTCTTGCCAAACGCTTTGCAGACCCCCGTGCAAGCTTTAGAACAAGATTTTGGATGTTTTCTTTCCTGGCAGAGTTTCTCCTTGCAAGATATGGTGGAAAAGCTTTTTGCTGAGTGTAGAGCGGCAAGACACGCAGAAGACGCAGATACGCAGCTCTCCGAAGCTAAGTGCCGGTCCCGGGCTTCTTTCGGCACAAACCGCTCTCAGGAGCTCCCTGCGCTCGCCACAATGCTCTGTGTGCGAAGAAGCCGCTTCTTCGCCTCCGGGAGAATCGGCGAGCGGCAGCTTCCCAAAGGCGAAGATGCAAGCTGCAGCACACAGGCACAGTGTGGGCAGCCTTCAGACTTAGAGAAAACAGTACTTTACCACTCTCCTGCCTTTTCCATGGTTATTCTATTGGAAAAGAACGAGTTTTGGACAACTACCTTTCATTCTTGCCAAACGCTTTGCAGACCCCCGTGCAAGCTTTAGAACAAGATTTTGGATGTTTTCTTTCCTGGCAGAGTTTCTCCTTGCAAGATATGGTGGAAAAGCTTTTTGCTGAGTGTAGAGCGGCAAGACACGCAGAAGACGCAGATACGCAGCTCTCCGAAGCTAAGTGCCGGTCCCGGGCTTCTTTCGGCACAAACCGCTCTCAGGAGCTCCCTGCGCTCGCCACAATGCTCTGTGTGCGAAGAAGCCGCTTCTTCGCCTCCGGGAGAATCGGCGAGCGGCAGCTTCCCAAAGGCGAAGATGCAAGCTGCAGCACACAGGCACAGTGTGGGCAGCCTTCAGACTTAGAGAAAACAGTACTTTACCACTCTCCTGCCTTTTCCATGGTTATTCTATTGGAAAAGAACGAGTTTTGGACAACTACCTTTCATTCTTGCCAAACGCTTTGCAGACCCCCGTGCAAGCTTTAGAACAAGATTTTGGATGTTTTCTTTCCTGGCAGAGTTTCTCCTTGCAAGATATGGTGGAAAAGCTTTTTGCTGAGTGTAGAGCGGCAAGACACGCAGAAGACGCAGATACGCAGCTCTCCGAAGCTAAGTGCCGGTCCCGGGCTTCTTTCGGCACAAACCGCTCTCAGGAGCTCCCTGCGCTCGCCACAATGCTCTGTGTGCGAAGAAGCCGCTTCTTCGCCTCCGGGAGAATCGGCGAGCGGCAGCTTCCCAAAGGCGAAGATGCAAGCTGCAGCACACAGGCACAGTGTGGGCAGCCTTCAGACTTAGAGAAAACAGTACTTTACCACTCTCCTGCCTTTTCCATGGTTATTCTATTGGAAAAGAACGAGTTTTGGACAACTACCTTTCATTCTTGCCAAACGCTTTGCAGACCCCCGTGCAAGCTTTAGAACAAGATTTTGGATGTTTTCTTTCCTGGCAGAGTTTCTCCTTGCAAGATATGGTGGAAAAGCTTTTTGCTGAGTGTAGAGCGGCAAGACACGCAGAAGACGCAGATACGCAGCTCTCCGAAGCTAAGTGCCGGTCCCGGGCTTCTTTCGGCACAAACCGCTCTCAGGAGCTCCCTGCGCTCGCCACAATGCTCTGTGTGCGAAGAAGCCGCTTCTTCGCCTCCGGGAGAATCGGCGAGCGGCAGCTTCCCAAAGGCGAAGATGCAAGCTGCAGCACACAGGCACAGTGTGGGCAGCCTTCAGACTTAGAGAAAACAGTACTTTACCACTCTCCTGCCTTTTCCATGGTTATTCTATTGGAAAAGAACGAGTTTTGGACAACTACCTTTCATTCTTGCCAAACGCTTTGCAGACCCCCGTGCAAGCTTTAGAACAAGATTTTGGATGTTTTCTTTCCTGGCAGAGTTTCTCCTTGCAAGATATGGTGGAAAAGCTTTTTGCTGAGTGTAGAGCGGCAAGACACGCAGAAGACGCAGATACGCAGCTCTCCGAAGCTAAGTGCCGGTCCCGGGCTTCTTTCGGCACAAACCGCTCTCAGGAGCTCCCTGCGCTCGCCACAATGCTCTGTGTGCGAAGAAGCCGCTTCTTCGCCTCCGGGAGAATCGGCGAGCGGCAGCTTCCCAAAGGCGAAGATGCAAGCTGCAGCACACAGGCACAGTGTGGGCAGCCTTCAGACTTAGAGAAAACAGTACTTTACCACTCTCCTGCCTTTTCCATGGTTATTCTATTGGAAAAGAACGAGTTTTGGACAACTACCTTTCATTCTTGCCAAACGCTTTGCAGACCCCCGTGCAAGCTTTAGAACAAGATTTTGGATGTTTTCTTTCCTGGCAGAGTTTCTCCTTGCAAGATATGGTGGAAAAGCTTTTTGCTGAGTGTAGAGCGGCAAGACACGCAGAAGACGCAGATACGCAGCTCTCCGAAGCTAAGTGCCGGTCCCGGGCTTCTTTCGGCACAAACCGCTCTCAGGAGCTCCCTGCGCTCGCCACAATGCTCTGTGTGCGAAGAAGCCGCTTCTTCGCCTCCGGGAGAATCGGCGAGCGGCAGCTTCCCAAAGGCGAAGATGCAAGCTGCAGCACACAGGCACAGTGTGGGCAGCCTTCAGACTTAGAGAAAACAGTACTTTACCACTCTCCTGCCTTTTCCATGGTTATTCTATTGGAAAAGAACGAGTTTTGGACAACTACCTTTCATTCTTGCCAAACGCTTTGCAGACCCCCGTGCAAGCTTTAGAACAAGATTTTGGATGTTTTCTTTCCTGGCAGAGTTTCTCCTTGCAAGATATGGTGGAAAAGCTTTTTGCTGAGTGTAGAGCGGCAAGACACGCAGAAGACGCAGATACGCAGCTCTCCGAAGCTAAGTGCCGGTCCCGGGCTTCTTTCGGCACAAACCGCTCTCAGGAGCTCCCTGCGCTCGCCACAATGCTCTGTGTGCGAAGAAGCCGCTTCTTCGCCTCCGGGAGAATCGGCGAGCGGCAGCTTCCCAAAGGCGAAGATGCAAGCTGCAGCACACAGGCACAGTGTGGGCAGCCTTCAGACTTAGAGAAAACAGTACTTTACCACTCTCCTGCCTTTTCCATGGTTATTCTATTGGAAAAGAACGAGTTTTGGACAACTACCTTTCATTCTTGCCAAACGCTTTGCAGACCCCCGTGCAAGCTTTAGAACAAGATTTTGGATGTTTTCTTTCCTGGCAGAGTTTCTCCTTGCAAGATATGGTGGAAAAGCTTTTTGCTGAGTGTAGAGCGGCAAGACACGCAGAAGACGCAGATACGCAGCTCTCCGAAGCTAAGTGCCGGTCCCGGGCTTCTTTCGGCACAAACCGCTCTCAGGAGCTCCCTGCGCTCGCCACAATGCTCTGTGTGCGAAGAAGCCGCTTCTTCGCCTCCGGGAGAATCGGCGAGCGGCAGCTTCCCAAAGGCGAAGATGCAAGCTGCAGCACACAGGCACAGTGTGGGCAGCCTTCAGACTTAGAGAAAACAGTACTTTACCACTCTCCTGCCTTTTCCATGGTTATTCTATTGGAAAAGAACGAGTTTTGGACAACTACCTTTCATTCTTGCCAAACGCTTTGCAGACCCCCGTGCAAGCTTTAGAACAAGATTTTGGATGTTTTCTTTCCTGGCAGAGTTTCTCCTTGCAAGATATGGTGGAAAAGCTTTTTGCTGAGTGTAGAGCGGCAAGACACGCAGAAGACGCAGATACGCAGCTCTCCGAAGCTAAGTGCCGGTCCCGGGCTTCTTTCGGCACAAACCGCTCTCAGGAGCTCCCTGCGCTCGCCACAATGCTCTGTGTGCGAAGAAGCCGCTTCTTCGCCTCCGGGAGAATCGGCGAGCGGCAGCTTCCCAAAGGCGAAGATGCAAGCTGCAGCACACAGGCACAGTGTGGGCAGCCTTCAGACTTAGAGAAAACAGTACTTTACCACTCTCCTGCCTTTTCCATGGTTATTCTATTGGAAAAGAACGAGTTTTGGACAACTACCTTTCATTCTTGCCAAACGCTTTGCAGACCCCCGTGCAAGCTTTAGAACAAGATTTTGGATGTTTTCTTTCCTGGCAGAGTTTCTCCTTGCAAGATATGGTGGAAAAGCTTTTTGCTGAGTGTAGAGCGGCAAGACACGCAGAAGACGCAGATACGCAGCTCTCCGAAGCTAAGTGCCGGTCCCGGGCTTCTTTCGGCACAAACCGCTCTCAGGAGCTCCCTGCGCTCGCCACAATGCTCTGTGTGCGAAGAAGCCGCTTCTTCGCCTCCGGGAGAATCGGCGAGCGGCAGCTTCCCAAAGGCGAAGATGCAAGCTGCAGCACACAGGCACAGTGTGGGCAGCCTTCAGACTTAGAGAAAACAGTACTTTACCACTCTCCTGCCTTTTCCATGGTTATTCTATTGGAAAAGAACGAGTTTTGGACAACTACCTTTCATTCTTGCCAAACGCTTTGCAGACCCCCGTGCAAGCTTTAGAACAAGATTTTGGATGTTTTCTTTCCTGGCAGAGTTTCTCCTTGCAAGATATGGTGGAAAAGCTTTTTGCTGAGTGTAGAGCGGCAAGACACGCAGAAGACGCAGATACGCAGCTCTCCGAAGCTAAGTGCCGGTCCCGGGCTTCTTTCGGCACAAACCGCTCTCAGGAGCTCCCTGCGCTCGCCACAATGCTCTGTGTGCGAAGAAGCCGCTTCTTCGCCTCCGGGAGAATCGGCGAGCGGCAGCTTCCCAAAGGCGAAGATGCAAGCTGCAGCACACAGGCACAGTGTGGGCAGCCTTCAGACTTAGAGAAAACAGTACTTTACCACTCTCCTGCCTTTTCCATGGTTATTCTATTGGAAAAGAACGAGTTTTGGACAACTACCTTTCATTCTTGCCAAACGCTTTGCAGACCCCCGTGCAAGCTTTAGAACAAGATTTTGGATGTTTTCTTTCCTGGCAGAGTTTCTCCTTGCAAGATATGGTGGAAAAGCTTTTTGCTGAGTGTAGAGCGGCAAGACACGCAGAAGACGCAGATACGCAGCTCTCCGAAGCTAAGTGCCGGTCCCGGGCTTCTTTCGGCACAAACCGCTCTCAGGAGCTCCCTGCGCTCGCCACAATGCTCTGTGTGCGAAGAAGCCGCTTCTTCGCCTCCGGGAGAATCGGCGAGCGGCAGCTTCCCAAAGGCGAAGATGCAAGCTGCAGCACACAGGCACAGTGTGGGCAGCCTTCAGACTTAGAGAAAACAGTACTTTACCACTCTCCTGCCTTTTCCATGGTTATTCTATTGGAAAAGAACGAGTTTTGGACAACTACCTTTCATTCTTGCCAAACGCTTTGCAGACCCCCGTGCAAGCTTTAGAACAAGATTTTGGATGTTTTCTTTCCTGGCAGAGTTTCTCCTTGCAAGATATGGTGGAAAAGCTTTTTGCTGAGTGTAGAGCGGCAAGACACGCAGAAGACGCAGATACGCAGCTCTCCGAAGCTAAGTGCCGGTCCCGGGCTTCTTTCGGCACAAACCGCTCTCAGGAGCTCCCTGCGCTCGCCACAATGCTCTGTGTGCGAAGAAGCCGCTTCTTCGCCTCCGGGAGAATCGGCGAGCGGCAGCTTCCCAAAGGCGAAGATGCAAGCTGCAGCACACAGGCACAGTGTGGGCAGCCTTCAGACTTAGAGAAAACAGTACTTTACCACTCTCCTGCCTTTTCCATGGTTATTCTATTGGAAAAGAACGAGTTTTGGACAACTACCTTTCATTCTTGCCAAACGCTTTGCAGACCCCCGTGCAAGCTTTAGAACAAGATTTTGGATGTTTTCTTTCCTGGCAGAGTTTCTCCTTGCAAGATATGGTGGAAAAGCTTTTTGCTGAGTGTAGAGCGGCAAGACACGCAGAAGACGCAGATACGCAGCTCTCCGAAGCTAAGTGCCGGTCCCGGGCTTCTTTCGGCACAAACCGCTCTCAGGAGCTCCCTGCGCTCGCCACAATGCTCTGTGTGCGAAGAAGCCGCTTCTTCGCCTCCGGGAGAATCGGCGAGCGGCAGCTTCCCAAAGGCGAAGATGCAAGCTGCAGCACACAGGCACAGTGTGGGCAGCCTTCAGACTTAGAGAAAACAGTACTTTACCACTCTCCTGCCTTTTCCATGGTTATTCTATTGGAAAAGAACGAGTTTTGGACAACTACCTTTCATTCTTGCCAAACGCTTTGCAGACCCCCGTGCAAGCTTTAGAACAAGATTTTGGATGTTTTCTTTCCTGGCAGAGTTTCTCCTTGCAAGATATGGTGGAAAAGCTTTTTGCTGAGTGTAGAGCGGCAAGACACGCAGAAGACGCAGATACGCAGCTCTCCGAAGCTAAGTGCCGGTCCCGGGCTTCTTTCGGCACAAACCGCTCTCAGGAGCTCCCTGCGCTCGCCACAATGCTCTGTGTGCGAAGAAGCCGCTTCTTCGCCTCCGGGAGAATCGGCGAGCGGCAGCTTCCCAAAGGCGAAGATGCAAGCTGCAGCACACAGGCACAGTGTGGGCAGCCTTCAGACTTAGAGAAAACAGTACTTTACCACTCTCCTGCCTTTTCCATGGTTATTCTATTGGAAAAGAACGAGTTTTGGACAACTACCTTTCATTCTTGCCAAACGCTTTGCAGACCCCCGTGCAAGCTTTAGAACAAGATTTTGGATGTTTTCTTTCCTGGCAGAGTTTCTCCTTGCAAGATATGGTGGAAAAGCTTTTTGCTGAGTGTAGAGCGGCAAGACACGCAGAAGACGCAGATACGCAGCTCTCCGAAGCTAAGTGCCGGTCCCGGGCTTCTTTCGGCACAAACCGCTCTCAGGAGCTCCCTGCGCTCGCCACAATGCTCTGTGTGCGAAGAAGCCGCTTCTTCGCCTCCGGGAGAATCGGCGAGCGGCAGCTTCCCAAAGGCGAAGATGCAAGCTGCAGCACACAGGCACAGTGTGGGCAGCCTTCAGACTTAGAGAAAACAGTACTTTACCACTCTCCTGCCTTTTCCATGGTTATTCTATTGGAAAAGAACGAGTTTTGGACAACTACCTTTCATTCTTGCCAAACGCTTTGCAGACCCCCGTGCAAGCTTTAGAACAAGATTTTGGATGTTTTCTTTCCTGGCAGAGTTTCTCCTTGCAAGATATGGTGGAAAAGCTTTTTGCTGAGTGTAGAGCGGCAAGACACGCAGAAGACGCAGATACGCAGCTCTCCGAAGCTAAGTGCCGGTCCCGGGCTTCTTTCGGCACAAACCGCTCTCAGGAGCTCCCTGCGCTCGCCACAATGCTCTGTGTGCGAAGAAGCCGCTTCTTCGCCTCCGGGAGAATCGGCGAGCGGCAGCTTCCCAAAGGCGAAGATGCAAGCTGCAGCACACAGGCACAGTGTGGGCAGCCTTCAGACTTAGAGAAAACAGTACTTTACCACTCTCCTGCCTTTTCCATGGTTATTCTATTGGAAAAGAACGAGTTTTGGACAACTACCTTTCATTCTTGCCAAACGCTTTGCAGACCCCCGTGCAAGCTTTAGAACAAGATTTTGGATGTTTTCTTTCCTGGCAGAGTTTCTCCTTGCAAGATATGGTGGAAAAGCTTTTTGCTGAGTGTAGAGCGGCAAGACACGCAGAAGACGCAGATACGCAGCTCTCCGAAGCTAAGTGCCGGTCCCGGGCTTCTTTCGGCACAAACCGCTCTCAGGAGCTCCCTGCGCTCGCCACAATGCTCTGTGTGCGAAGAAGCCGCTTCTTCGCCTCCGGGAGAATCGGCGAGCGGCAGCTTCCCAAAGGCGAAGATGCAAGCTGCAGCACACAGGCACAGTGTGGGCAGCCTTCAGACTTAGAGAAAACAGTACTTTACCACTCTCCTGCCTTTTCCATGGTTATTCTATTGGAAAAGAACGAGTTTTGGACAACTACCTTTCATTCTTGCCAAACGCTTTGCAGACCCCCGTGCAAGCTTTAGAACAAGATTTTGGATGTTTTCTTTCCTGGCAGAGTTTCTCCTTGCAAGATATGGTGGAAAAGCTTTTTGCTGAGTGTAGAGCGGCAAGACACGCAGAAGACGCAGATACGCAGCTCTCCGAAGCTAAGTGCCGGTCCCGGGCTTCTTTCGGCACAAACCGCTCTCAGGAGCTCCCTGCGCTCGCCACAATGCTCTGTGTGCGAAGAAGCCGCTTCTTCGCCTCCGGGAGAATCGGCGAGCGGCAGCTTCCCAAAGGCGAAGATGCAAGCTGCAGCACACAGGCACAGTGTGGGCAGCCTTCAGACTTAGAGAAAACAGTACTTTACCACTCTCCTGCCTTTTCCATGGTTATTCTATTGGAAAAGAACGAGTTTTGGACAACTACCTTTCATTCTTGCCAAACGCTTTGCAGACCCCCGTGCAAGCTTTAGAACAAGATTTTGGATGTTTTCTTTCCTGGCAGAGTTTCTCCTTGCAAGATATGGTGGAAAAGCTTTTTGCTGAGTGTAGAGCGGCAAGACACGCAGAAGACGCAGATACGCAGCTCTCCGAAGCTAAGTGCCGGTCCCGGGCTTCTTTCGGCACAAACCGCTCTCAGGAGCTCCCTGCGCTCGCCACAATGCTCTGTGTGCGAAGAAGCCGCTTCTTCGCCTCCGGGAGAATCGGCGAGCGGCAGCTTCCCAAAGGCGAAGATGCAAGCTGCAGCACACAGGCACAGTGTGGGCAGCCTTCAGACTTAGAGAAAACAGTACTTTACCACTCTCCTGCCTTTTCCATGGTTATTCTATTGGAAAAGAACGAGTTTTGGACAACTACCTTTCATTCTTGCCAAACGCTTTGCAGACCCCCGTGCAAGCTTTAGAACAAGATTTTGGATGTTTTCTTTCCTGGCAGAGTTTCTCCTTGCAAGATATGGTGGAAAAGCTTTTTGCTGAGTGTAGAGCGGCAAGACACGCAGAAGACGCAGATACGCAGCTCTCCGAAGCTAAGTGCCGGTCCCGGGCTTCTTTCGGCACAAACCGCTCTCAGGAGCTCCCTGCGCTCGCCACAATGCTCTGTGTGCGAAGAAGCCGCTTCTTCGCCTCCGGGGGACTCGGCTAGTAGGAGCTTCCGAAACGCGACAAACAAATATTAACAACACGGCATTGTGTCCTGGGCGTCTTTCGGCACAAGCGCCCCACCGGAACTTACCGCCAGCGGCACAATGCATTGTGTGTGAAGAACTCCCTTCGCCTCCAGGGAACTGAAAGAAGAAGCCTAAGCTTAAAACGCCTTTGCCTCAATTGTGTACTGGTTTGGGCGCTCCTCTGTATTAATTGCGCCACTCCTGACAGCAGGTGTCGCTGTTGGTCAAGCTTTGAGTTTGCTTAATAAGTTGCGATGCTGGGTGGTCAAACAACTCAAGGTAAGATCAGCGATTTTAAATCAGGTTCTCACTGGTGTAGATACCATTAGTCATTGCACACTGCAAAATAATGCTGCTCTAGCGTTCTTGTTAGCACATGGGCAAGAGTGTGAGGATTTGGAAGGAATGTGTTTTTTGAACCTTTCTAACCATTCTGCAGTCATTCACTGGAAACTCAAACAAGGACAAGATAACATGAAGAAATTGATTGGGAATGAGAGGGTTACGCCTGAATGGTTTGAGAGATGGGAAACAACTCGATGGTTGAAAGATCTTGTAAAGGGAACTTTGTTGTTACTAGTAGTCATTATTATATTGCTTCTTGTTATTCCATGCATCATGAAAGTGGTGAGCGTCTTGGAAGAAAATAGGGTGGGAAAGGGTTTAGCTGGTGCAAGACGAAGAAGGGGGAAATTGTAGCAATGTATCTGAACCTCTTAGACTAAAGGGTGCACCAGCCATCCAGCTGGAATATGTTCTTATCAGAATTTTCTCAGAGCCCTCTGGAATTCATCAAGGTTACTAAGACATAAGCCGTGCTAAAATAAGAAAGAGAAGCTGAGAAACCAAATTCCAAGACTACAAGAACTCGATAACGGGGGGCAGCAAAGCGCCTGGACTGTAACCAAACGTATCTTCTGAGAGGTGCGCACAGAATGCGTGGACATAACAAAGGCACCAAGATAAAAATGCGGGCCTAGCGTGTGCAGAGATTTAGAATGTGTAAGTGCATCATGTCAACAATCAACGGCTTCTGCTTAATCCTCTTGCTCCGTTGTCCTGGAGTCCTGAATTTCCCACAAGGAAAGCCCTACTAAAAGGGCTCTGATTTTAATGATAGTTGCTGTCTAGACGATGAATAATGGGAAGAGTTCTTTCAAATCCTTCCCTCGCTGACATCTGTAAGTTTCATCTTTTCCTGATTGTACTGGTGGCTATACATTAGTTATGACTAGAAAGGAATGAGTTTTAGGGATATGTTGCAAGGAAATTGGTAGCTCTGCTTCCATTTCCATTGTCTAAGAAGAATTCTGATTAGTTTTGGACTTTTCATAGACCTCTGACTAGATTGCATTTGTCTTTGATTGAGCCCGTAAATTTTAGGCTACTAGGCTTGACCAATGGATAGAAAAGGGAAAGTCACACAGCTTAGGTGGTTCCCTTGTCAACAACTTCTCAATAGTAGGGCGATTTCTGTCCTCAAGTTTGTTACTTCAGCTAGCAGATTATGCTCACTCCAAAAGAAGGTGAGAAGTTTGCTACCCTAAATGGTCCGATAATTCTTCCTGCTTCTTTGTGACTCTTTTGTATGACTGGATTCTGTATTATTGGAGTTTGTATAAAAAGTTGGATTAAATTGCGTGCGTCCGCTCTTGGGGGAAACAGTATTTAGCCAATAACATCTAGGCTTTTATCGACCTGAGATTGTCTGAACGGACGGGACGCTTTAAACACAGTAATTCCTGCTAGTTCCAATTCCATTTTTAGACTCGACAAACCGAATGGTAAACCTGCACCAGTAGGGAGGGACATTGGACTTTCTCCTTTTTAGAGAGAAACTAATGAAAAAGTTTCAGAAGAATCATAGCAGGCTGTAAAATAAGAAAAGCATCATGAAAAGAGGCCAATCCTATCCTCTTAGTATTGCTAGTTGTGATTGGACATGAATGAAACATGTCAACTCTGTGTTCCTGGGTATCACATCAGTAACAGCTACTTCAGCTGCTGTAGTTGTCTCCTAAAGCTAAGAACAGAATCCAAAGAATTGTGATTCCATGGTCACAATTCACCCTGTGATGGTGACAGGTGAAAAAGGAGTGGAAGGTGCGCGGGTAAATTAACTTGAATGGCCTATCTAAATCAGCAGCCACTGATTTCCTGAAAACTTCAACAGGTCAGTTGACCTGTTGGGATTCTTTTAATCCATGGTCATGTTTTTCTTGGGATTCTTGTAACCTTTCCCCATTCGTTCAGCCTTTGCCCTCAAGCCTTTGCTGACATTTCAAGTATCTCGACAAGCTGGAAATGTGTTGTCTTTCTTTATCATGTCATAATTCCCTTCAAAGGGTTGTTTGCCTCAAGTCTTATTTTTGCTGGTTTTCTGCTAGTTCATTGTCAGAGGGCAGCAGGTGCTTTGTAAGAGCAAGTACACAATCCTATAGCTTGCTTTTCTTTTGATTTGGCCTGTCTAGAAAACTGAATGACTGAACATTTCCGACAGGATTTTCTCTCCCCATTATGTTTCACCGGAAGGGCAGATGCAAATCATCTACTTAAACTCTTGGCACGGAAAAAAGTAGTGGTTTGCTGCTGCATATAGGTAGAAGCTTACAAAAGGAAGGCCTTGGGCTGAGGCCCGATACTTTGGCTAAGCAGAAAAGGACTATGGGAAGGTGAGGCCGCTGAATCAGAGGTAGATCAACAAGTTCTAGAATCGTCACGTGTTCACAGCGTGGTGTAGGATGGTTGGTTGAATGAATTTTGTTATGGCTTAAAGCTATGGAACTGATAAAGGCCTGAGTGCTTCAAAAGCCTGGTTTTTGCAAAAAAGCAGCTCTCCTCTGCACCTGCCTGGGGACTCTGCATCACTAGGGAGCCTCACTCCCAGTTTGCCAAGGAGATGATCAGTAGGAATGTTGCAGAGCTGCCGTGTCCGTATGAACGGAATGGCAAAGAGTGAAGCGGTGGGTATTTTTGGGCTTTAATACAATGCTGCTGCATTGGTGCCAGTTTAGTCGGTTTTCCATCAGTGGCCTTTCTGTCTAGAAGTACACTGCCCAGTCTTTCTAGCATGTGATGCCATTTCCTTCCTGTTGTTTTAATACCTTCCTTCAGTTGAAAGGATGATACAATCTTTACATTTTGAAGATCCCTGTTAGGAAACACTATGCCAGAGGAGTCATTGCTCCCTTGTCTTCTGCCTCCTTTGTAATTTTCAGAGCCTCATTTCAAATTTCTGCTAATGTCGAGAAGAATACTGAGACTACTCAGCAGGGTTGACGCTCTCAGCTGCTTTCCTCTTTCATACTGCTTCATACTGTATGTGACTTAATGGCCTGGTTTTGTCATCCGCATTTTGCTGTGATCTGTGAACACAAAAAGAAGTCTTTGTTTTTTGCAAGAACTACCCCTAGGAGGATTTGTGTTCCTTTTGATTTCTACGGTGTTAGCCCTGTTGCAGAAAAAAAGGAGATTGTACCCTCTTCTTGTGCTCTCATTCCCTCCTCTCTGCTTTGCATGTCCTAGTTAATCTACTGCCATGACTCATTTGGCATCATCTCATAGTGCAAATTCTGCACAGTTTCATGGACTTACAAATGCCAGTTGCCAAGGAGCTTATATAACCATTCAAAGATTAAAGAATTGTAGGGCTGGGCAAGTCCAGCTGCTGAAACTGGAAGTGGTTAAGTCATGCCATATTAAAGAGACAGAGCAAATCAGTTCATCTAGGACTTTCAACTGGACACCTCTGAGAATAACAGCTTGACAGCAATGACACAGCCATCTTCCTAGCTGTATTCCAGAAAGAGAAAAGGGACACCTTCAATGGTTAAGATGTTTGGCATGAGAAAACAGCAAGAAATGTAGCACAAAATACTTGAGCCAGATAAAGTGCGTTTTTCTCGTGAGAATTTTGCAGTTGTTCTTTCTTGTCTGTGCCTTTACTTTTCACAGAAGACAGGGAGGGCGTTTAATTATTATTGTTCTTTTGTTTTCTATTCTTGGCCTCCCTCTTTCCACCTGCCATTAACAATTTTGCCTTGCTTTACTGGCTTCTCTTTCTTTACTTATAGAAGGTTACATGAGGTCCTCCAACCTTGTCATAAACATTCGCATACAGTGGAAAGGAGTAGAAGGTACATCTAAATGCACAAAACAGACCCAGAAAAAGAGAGGTTTTTTACAGTCTTCTGTGAGAACAAGATATCTTTGAACTGAGTAATGCTTTAACTTTTAGTCCACTCTTTACTATTATTACAAGTGTTTGGCCTTTAGTACATAGCCTTTGAAATCATCCAGCCCAATATTTTTGGCTAATTTTGTTTTATTTCTCTCGGGGACTTTGTTTCTTAAGGAATAGTCCAGAGCCAGAGCGTCCACGGTAGAGTTATGCTGCCATAATAAAAGCGTCGTAAATTCTGGTACAGTTTGTGCTGGTAATACGTCTAGGAAAGAAAGGTTTTACATCTTTTTTGACTTTCAAATGTAACCATTATTTGAAAAAGTTAAGAGTTGGGCTTTCCCCCCCTCCAAAATACTTCTCTCTGGAATGTTACTCAGGGATTACACATAAAAGCTCACCCTGTAAAATATGTTGCGGATAATCTGCAGTAAGCGCAGCTTAGCAGCTAGAGATGATTATGTGGGTTAAATGACATTCCTTCTGCGGTGATGGAAACTCTGTCTACGCAGACATACTCAACAAAAGTTACCATGGCTTAGCTCCTCTCCTAAACTTCATGTGCATTTTCAAACTTTCCAAGAAGGTGAATTCAAGCTCCTTCATTGCTCTCTGCTGGAGTCCCAAGAAAATATCAGTGTGCTTTTTGTCATTTACAGCTGTCATTGCTTAGCTCTTGAACATGAGACTCTCTCATGACTGATGAAAGTTGTCTAGTTAAGAGTGGGTCAAAGACACGCTCCTGCTCTAGAAGGAGATGAGAAGGTTTCTGCAGTCTTTGTCATCTCTACTGCTTGTGATTTCTATCCAAAACCAGTGGGAAGTTTTCTGAAGGCAGTCCAGAAGCTGGCAATATGGACAGCTTACAACCAAACACTTGCTGCACTGCTATCACGGTGATACCAGGAAGGACTTAAAAAATTTAGAAGGGCAAACAAAGCAGTTGGAAGGAAAAGAACATTAACCATTATTCCATTCTTCTAATATGTCCTCCTTTAAGTCATCATTTTCATGCAGTTTAACGGCTTGCGTTGGTATCCCTCAAAAGGAATCTGAGACAGAGTAAGCTTTTTAATGCAGTAGATGTGACACGTGCAGGCCAAGTTGCCTTTGTTGACATCAAATGCCAGTTATGCTTGAGCTACCCTTTGCTTAAGGTACTTCGCTTACACGAAGAATTTTACTCATCATTGAGCAAATTTTGCTGTCATGATTGAGTAAATTTTATTCATGATAGAGTGAATTTTACTGTCACTCCGAATTTTACTGTCATGATTGGCATTGAAACTTTTCAAGGAAAGCTCTGGATAGCAATGTTTGTGTAAAAATAGTAGTTTATCTCCTGTATTTGTGTGAAGCAGGTAAGCCTTTTGCTGTCACCAGTGTTGCTTACCCTTTCATGTCATATCCCTCTTCATATCCATATTCTGCTGAAGGCTTATTAATCTGCTTTAAAATTGGCACGTGGAATAAGACTACTTTTCCTTTTTGAAAGCTAATGTCATTTGACCTAGTGACAGTAAATAATTCATTAATTGTAAGTCCCCAGCTAGCATCTTTTACGCATATTCTAACCTTCTAAAGAAGTAACAAAAACACTCTCCAATACTTGACTTTCTTAAGCACACAAAATGAACCACATCTCTGCAGTATTTTAACGTGCACCATATTTAGCCAAGTAATTCAAAAGAAATAAAAAGCAGCCCCTTCAATTTGGAAATATTTTTGAATTCTTTTTGAATATACAAAACATACCCTTACCGTACGCATTGCATGCAGATTTAATCGTCGTGAAAGCAAACCCTATGTTTCTGTTGGGATAGCATGGTTTTCCAGTTTCCACAATTGTTCTTGGCACAGTTTTCTACTTATGTGACTGTTAGGACACTCGTAGGTACTTCTAAGGTACTGTAGTAAGCGGAGAAGGAAGAGAGGTTGTGCCTTATTTCTGGCTTCCTTTGGTTTTCTTTTTGGTTTTCTTCCTCTTGCTCTTTTTCATGTCACCTTTCTAGATACTGTGATTTAGATTTGCAGTTTACTAAGCTGTGTTTTCTGTCTGGAATTCTTTGAAATTCCCAGAGGAACCCACCGGTAAATATGCATCTTTTTATGATTTGCTAGCTACATAGAAAATCTTCCTGCTGCTCTAAAATGCTTTTATTTGATATGCATTTTTATCACCATTCCAATGAAAAGAAAAGTTCCTCTATTCACTGCTTTTGTACTGGATTCAGTTCAATGTGCGCTAACGGTGCAAAAAAGTCCTGCTGGAGAAGGGATCTGCATACAAATTGACCAAGACATGTGCTACAAGGGTCTTGAAAAGGTTCAAAGTTTCTCTACCTTTCTGGCAGTCTGTCTTCACAGCAGGACTTGATGAGGGATTTTGCTGGCGTTTCTTTGACAGAAAGCAATAACAAAGCAAGCAAAATGGAGCAGCAAAAGAAGAATGGAGCAGCAAAAGGTACATTATCCCCTCTGTTATTATCATTGTCGAAACAGATTTTTTCACACCATGTTACATCAAATACCTTAGTAGAGCTAAAGACTAGAAAAAACGCAGCTCTGTTCTGGTTCATTAAAAGCAAAGCCATCTGTGGACAGAAGTGCCCAGCGTGATGCTGGGAACTCCTAGCTGGTTTCAGTAAGCTGTCTGGAGAACGGCATTTTCGGTGGGCTTTACTAGCGTGTCTGTAAGGAGAGGGAGTTTATGTGCAGCTTTGAGCCCTGAGAGTGCCATAGGCAAAGAGACCCATCGTGTAGCTCTCTGACCAGCCACAGCACACTGAGGCATGATGGATTACTCCCAGAGTTCACGTGGTAGAAAGGTTTTCTGCCCCCGTGAAGGACGACACATCCATTTGCTTGACTAGAGCCATTCTGTATGTTACAATGGTAACTTGAATTCATCAAGTTTGTGCTATTTGTACAATGGCAGTGAGCTTGGATTCTTAAGCTTCTCGTGTTTGACCTGTTTCCTGTTTCAGTAAATAGCAAAACTTCCAAGGACTGCAGCGACAAGAAGATGAAGCTGCTAGTGTATTTCAAATCTTTGCCTAATAAAATGGTGATTTTTGCACATATTCGCAATGGAAATTTACGGTACCGAAACACCAGCTCTGCTCAGGGCAATTCTGAAATTGACTTGAGCTCTTTTCTGTGTTTCTTAGCAGGTGAACTGAGATACTTCTAGCTTCCAAGGCAAGGCGTTTGACAGCAGCTTGAAAAAGGCCCAGGCTGTTGGATGAAAAGGTGAAAAAACTGAGGGAAATGGGGGGAAATTTCACTTCTGGTTTATGTCATAGATTCAGCCAGATGATCAACAAGCATTAGTTTTATGAGGTACCAGCGTAGTCTTTCACTCTTGCAGATCCCCAAAAGCTTAACCATCCAGCAGCTTCTTCCTTGCAACAAGTGCCACAGCCAAAAGCCAGGCCTGGCCGTCACCTTCTCCTCGCAGCCTACAAACTCTGCCAAACGTACCGGTGATTCTCACTTTCCTTCTCAGCTACATGGACAAGCACATCCTCTCCATGTCTCCGAGTCCTTAGTGAAACCAAACAGCGGTTCACCTTCAAACAGCTCAGTGTGCCAGGACAGAAAGATTTCACTGGCTGTGAAATCTTGCTTTTTCCTTGCAGCCTTTTTTTTTCAGAGCATACACCGAGGCATTGCACTTTGCTCTCAGCTGAGTGCATTGCCATATTGGGGTCCCACACGTCCATCTCCTTCTCGCACTAACTGCTTCTGTTGAAACATGCTGATGTGATGTGCTTTCCTGCTCAGCTATTCACACAGTCACATTCTATGTCCTGCTTGCAGTCTGAATCTAAAAGGAGACATTTCTGACTATGTCTCACAGACACAGATGTACCAGGATGAAAAGGTTGCTTGGACCTTGCCACTTACGTTCGAAAACATCCATTCACTCCACAATCAAGAGACACCTTTCTTTGCTTTACATCCTGCAAACTTCACACAGACACACACACACACACAGACACACACACACACACGAGAGCTACGCACTTTTCTTTCTTTCTTTCTTGGCTGCACACACTCACCTATTTCCCACCTTGACCTCTCTACCACTTCTCCTTCGGCCTTGCTGTGCATGGACATTTCCTGTTAAGATACCATGTGTTGCCTATCCCTCCCCCACATTGCCTTGCCTTTCCTACCCAATCTTGCATTTCTTGTCATTGCTGACAATTCCTTTCTTTTCCCTTGCCTTCCTGACCCATGCATGTCCTTCCCTTGCCCTTCATACCAAGCCAGTGCCTTGTATTGACTTGCTCACCTATCCTTCTTTCCTTCCATTTGTCCAGCTCCAATCTTTCATTTCCTTCTCTTCTAGGACTCTTATTGCCTTGTCTCCCTCTCTTTTGTGTTGCCTGGCAAAGCCACCCTTGTCTGGCCTTGTCCTTGAACCCCTTCCTTGCCTTGCATTACCTTGCTCATCAGTCCCCCACCTGGAATTCACCACCTCTCTTTTTGTGGAATCTCTTCCACATGCATTGCCCTGCCTGCTTTCCTAGGATTCTCCAGGCTTCCACTGGCCTTTTTTTTCTCAAGGCCCCAGCGTTTCAGGAGCTTGTGAGAGGAAGCCTGGCGATGCCACCTGAAAACACACCTATCTGTCTGACAGCTTTCTTCTGACATCTATGCTTACATGCCTTGAATTTTGGACACAAGTTCATCTTTCACCCTTGGGCTTCAGGGGCAGAATGACAGTTCTTTTGCATACAAAGGAAGCAGGCAACCCAAGTGTCTTAGGTGCAGATTAAACATGACCTATGCATTTCAGGCTGGACAGAACGGTCTGCCCGGCCGCTTTTGTGTACCAGCAATCTTTGAATGGACCTGCCACTTGCACTTGCTTTGGGCAACAACCAGTTTCCTTGCCTTGCCTGCTGATTCTCCATTGCTTTGCATTC
>NW_023416841.1:0-40553 GCF_012460135.2 Molothrus ater | reverse complement strand
TGCCTTTGACTTTGGGAAAATTTTTTTCTTTTTTTTTTATTTTTTTTAAGCTTCCATGCCTATGTCTTTATATCTTCCCCTCCACGCTGTGTCTTGCTCCTGGCCATTTTCCCCTGCTTTGGCAACGTCTGGAGCTTAGTTTTGGCATGTTTTCGGTATTTTGCACTGCTCTGCTATAATCCCGGTCCATTTACTTAGAGTCACTAAATTGCCCAAATTTCCCAAATTTTTTTTTTTTTCTCCTCCAATTGCAATTCCTTAGCTGGTATCTCCATTCCAGCCTGTTTGAAAGTCCTTCTTTTCTCTTTTGGCCTTCAGCGGGGATCACTTTTGGCAAGCTTTGCTGCATGTGCCTCCATTTCATAGAATATGGGAAAATTTTTTCTTTTTTAATTTTAGATTTTTACGTGTCCATACCATGTTCCTCCTATCCTCTCCTCCACGTTGTGTCTTCCTCCTTGCCATTTTCCCCTGCTTTGGCAACGTCTGGGAGCTTAGTTTTGGCATGTTTTGGTCCTTTGCAATGCAGCTCATTTCCTCACAGACCATTTCTTGAAGACACTAAAACTCCCAATTTTCTGCATTTTTTTGGCTTTTTTTCAATTGGATTTCATTTGATCCTATCTCCTTTCCAGAGCGTTTGTAAGCCTTTCTTTATGGGGTCGCAAGATTCCGTTTCCTTCCCGAAAGGAAATGAAACGGAATCTTGCGACTTCAATGGGGACCAAGAGAGGAATCTTTGGTGCATGTCCCTGCCCTAGATGACATGCCATGACTTTTGATGCCTTTGACTTTGGGAAAGATTTTTTTCTTTTTTTTTCCATTTTTTTTAAGCATCCATGCCATGTCTTTTATATCTTCCCCTCCACGTTGTGTCTTCCTCCATGCAATTTTCCACTGCTTTGGCAATGTCTGGAAGCTTAGTTTTGGCATGTTTTGGTATTTTGCACTGCTCTGCTATAATCCCGGTCCATTTTCTTAGAGTCACTAAATTGCCCAAATTTCCCAAATTTTTTTTTTTTCTCCTCCAATTGCAATTCCTTAGCTGGTATCTCCATTCCAGCCTGTTTGAAAGTCCTTCTTTTCTGTTTTGGCCTTCAGCGGGGATCACTTTTGGCAAGCTTTGCTGCATGTGCCTGCATTTCATAGCATATGGGAAAATTTTTTCTTTTTTAATTTTAGATTTTTTTAAGTGTCCATACCATGTTCCTCATATCCTCTCCTCCACGTTGTGTCTTCCTCCTTGCCATTTTCCCCTGCGTTGGCCACATCTGGGAAGCTTAGTTTTGGCATGTTTTGGTCCTTTGCAATGCAGCTCATTTCCTCACAGACCATTTCTTGAAGACACTAAAACTCCCAATTTTCTGCATTTTTTTGGCTTTTTTTCAATTGGATTTCATTTGATCCTATCTCCTTTCCAGAGCGTTTGTAAGCCTTTCTTTATGGGGTCGCAAGATTCCGTTTCCCTTCCCGAAAGGAAATGAAATTTCCTTTCGGGAAGGGAAACGGAATCTTGCGATTTCAATGGGGACCAAGAGAGGAATCTTTGGTGCATGTCCCTGCCCTAGATGACATGCCATGACATTTGATGCCTTTGACTTTGGGAAAGATTTTTTTCTTTTTTTTTCCATTTCTTTTAAGCATCCATGCCATGTCTTTTATATCTTCCCCTCCACGCTGTGTCTTGCTCCTTGCAATTTTCCACTGCTTTGGCAATGTCTGGAAGCTTAGTTTTGGCATGTTTTGGTATTTTGCACTGCTCTGCTATAATCCCGGTCCATTTTCTTAGAGTCACTAAATTGCCCAAATTTCCCAAATTTTTTTTTTTTCTCCTCCAATTGCAATTCCTTAGCTGGTATCTCCATTCCAGCCTGTTTGAAAGTCCTTCTTTTCTCTTTTGGCCTTCAGCGGGGATCACTTTTGGCAAGCTTTGCTGCATGTGCCTCCTTTTCCGAGAATATGGGGAAATTTTTTCTTTTTAATTTTACGTTTTTTTAAGTGTACATATTATGTTCCTCATACCTTCCCCTCCACGCTGTGTCTTGCTCCTTGCAATTTTCCACTGCTTTGGCAATGTCTGGAAGCTTAGTTTTGGCATGTTTTGGTATTTTGCACTGCTCTGCTATAATCCCGGTCCATTTTCTTAGAGTCACTGAATTGCCCAAATTTCCCAAATTTTTTTTTTTTCTCCTCCAATTGCAATTCCGTAGCTGGTATCTCCATTCCAGCCTGTTTGAAAGTCCTTCTTTTCTGTTTTGGCCTTCAGCAGGGATCAATTCTGGCAAGCTTTGCTGCATGTGCCTGCACTTCATAGCATATGGGAAAATTTTTTCTTTTTTAATTTTAGGTTTTTTTAAGTGTCCATATTATGTTCCTCATATCCTCTCCTCCACGTTGTGTCTTGCTCCTTACAATTTTCCATGGCTTTGGCAATGTCTGGAAGCTTAGTTTTGGCATGTTTTGGTATTTTGCACTGCTCTGCTATAATCCCGGTCCATTTTCTTAGAGTCACTAAATTGCCCAAATTTCCCAAATTTTTTTTTTTTCTCCTCCAATTGCAATTCCTTAGCTGGTATCTCCATTCCAGCCTGTTTGAAAGTCCTTCTTTTCTCTTTTGGCCTTCAGCGGGGATCACTTTTGGCAAGCTTTGCTGCATGTGCCTCCTTTTCCGAGAATATGGGAAAATTTTTTCTTTTTTAATTTTAGGTTTTTTTAAGTGTCCATATTATGTTCCTCATATCCTCTCCTCCACGTTGTGTCTTCCTCCTTACAATTTTCCATGGCTTTGGCAATGTCTGGAAGCTTAGTTTTGGCATGTTTTGGTATTTTGCACTGCTCTGCTATAATCCCGGTCCATTTTCTTAGAGTCACTAAATTGCCCAAATTTCCCAAATTTTTTTTTTTTCTCCTCCAATTGCAATTCCTTAGCTGGTATCTCCATTCCAGCCTGTTTGAAAGTCCTTCTTTTCTCTTTTGGCCTTCAGCGGGGATCACTTTTGGCAAGCTTTGCTGCATGTGCCTCCATTTCATAGAATATGGGAATATTTTTTCTTTTTTAATTTTAGATTTTTAAGTGTCCATACCATTTTCCTCCTATCCTCTCCTCCACGTTGTGTCTTGCTCCTTGCCATTTTCCCCTGCTTTGGCAACGTCTGGGAGCTTAGTTTTGGCATGTTTTGGTCCTTTGCAATGCAGCTCATTTCCTCACAGACCATTTCTTGAAGACACTAAAACTCCCAATTTTCTGCATTTTTTTGGCTTTTTTTCAATTGGATTTCATTTGATCCTATCTCCTTTCCAGAGCGTTTGTAATCCTTTCTTTATGGGGTCGCAAGATTCCGTTTCCTTCCCGAAAGGAAATGAAATTTCCTTTCGGGAAGGGAAACGGAATCTTGCGATTTCAATGGGGACCAAGAGAGGAATCTTTGGTGCATGTCCCTGCCCTAGATGACATGCCATGACTTTTGATGCCTTTGACTTTGGGAAAGATATTTTTCTTTTTTTTTCCATTTTTTTTAAGCATCCATGCCATGTCTTTTATATCTTCCCCTCCACGCTGTGTCTTGCTCCTTGCCATTTTCCCCTGCTTTGGCAACGTCTGGGAGCTTAGTTTTGGCATGTTTTCGTATTTTGCACTGCTCTGCTATAATCCCGGTCCATTTACTTAGAGTCACTAAATTGCCCAAATTTCCCAAATTTTTTTTTTTTCTCCTCCAATTGCAATTCCTTAGCTGGTATCTCCATTCCAGCCTGTTTGAAAGTCCTTCTTTTCTCTTTTGGCCTTCAGCGGGGATCACTTTTGGCAAGCTTTGCTGCATGTGCCTCCATTTCATAGAATATGGGAAAATTTTTTCTTTTTTAATTTTAGATTTTTACGTGTCCATACCATGTTCCTCCTATCCTCTCCTCCACGTTGTGTCTTCCTCCTTGCCATTTTCCCCCGCTTTGGCAACGTCTGGGAGCTTAGTTTTGGCATGTTTTGGTCCTTTGCAATGCAGCTCATTTCCTCACAGACCATTTCTTGAAGACACTAAAACTCCCAATTTTCTGCATTTTTTTGGCTTTTTTTCAATTGGATTTCATTTGATCCTATCTCCTTTCCAGAGCGTTTGTAAGCCTTTCTTTATGGGGTCGCAAGATTCCGTTTCCTTCCCGAAAGGAAATGAAACGGAATCTTGCGACTTCAATGGGGACCAAGAGAGGAATCTTTGGTGCATGTCCCTGCCCTAGATGACATGCCATGACTTTTGATGCCTTTGACATTGGGAAAGATTTTTTTCTTTTTTTTTCCATTTTTTTTAAGCATCCATGCCATGTCTTTTATATCTTCCCCTCCACGCTGTGTCTTGCTCCTGGCCATTTTCCCCTGCTTTGGCAACGTCTGGGAGCTTAGTTTTGGCATGTTTTCGTATTTTGCACTGCTCTGCTATAATCCCGGTCCATTTACTTAGAGTCACTAAATTGCCCAAATTTCCCAAATTTTTTTTTTTTTCTCCTCCAATTGCAATTCCTTAGCTGGTATCTCCATTCCAGCCTGTTTGAAAGTCCTTCTTTTCTCTTTTGGCCTTCAGCGGGGATCACTTTTGGCAAGCTTTGCTGCATGTGCCTCCATTTCATAGAATATGGGAAAATTTTTTCTTTTTTAATTTTAGATTTTTACGTGTCCATACCATGTTCCTCCTATCCTCTCCTCCACGTTGTGTCTTCCTCCTTGCCATTTTCCCCCGCTTTGGCAACGTCTGGGAGCTTAGTTTTGGCATGTTTTGGTCCTTTGCAATGCAGCTCATTTCCTCACAGACCATTTCTTGAAGACACTAAAACTCCCAATTTTCTGCATTTTTTTGGCTTTTTTTCAATTGGATTTCATTTGATCCTATCTCCTTTCCAGAGCGTTTGTAAGCCTTTCTTTATGGGGTCGCAAGATTCCGTTTCCTTCCCGAAAGGAAATGAAACGGAATCTTGCGACTTCAATGGGGACCAAGAGAGGAATCTTTGGTGCATGTCCCTGCCCTAGATGACATGCCATGACTTTTGATGCCTTTGACTTTGGGAAAGATTTTTTTCTTTTTTTTTCCATTTTTTTTAAGCATCCATGCCATGTCTTTTATATCTTCCCCTCCACGTTGTGTCTTCCTCCATGCAATTTTCCACTGCTTTGGCAATGTCTGGAAGCTTAGTTTTGGCATGTTTTGGTATTTTGCACTGCTCTGCTATAATCCCGGTCCATTTTCTTAGAGTCACTAAATTGCCCAAATTTCCCAAATTTTTTTTTTTTCTCCTCCAATTGCAATTCCTTAGCTGGTATCTCCATTCCAGCCTGTTTGAAAGTCCTTCTTTTCTGTTTTGGCCTTCAGCGGGGATCACTTTTGGCAAGCTTTGCTGCATGTGCCTGCATTTCATAGCATATGGGAAAATTTTTTCTTTTTTAATTTTAGATTTTTTAAGTGTCCATACCATGTTCCTCATATCCTCTCCTCCACGTTGTGTCTTCCTCCTTGCCATTTTCCCCTGCGTTGGCCACATCTGGAAGCTTAGTTTTGGCATGTTTTGGTCCTTTGCAATGCAGCTCATTTCCTCACAGACCATTTCTTGAAGACACTAAAACTCCCAATTTTCTGCATTTTTTTGGCTTTTTTTCAATTGGATTTCATTTGATCCTATCTCCTTTCCAGAGCGTTTGTAAGCCTTTCTTTATGGGGTCGCAAGATTCCGTTTCCTTCCCGAAAGGAAATGAAATTTCCTTTCGGGAAGGGAAACGGAATCTTGCGATTTCAATGGGGACCAAGAGAGGAATCTTTGGTGCATGTCCCTGCCCTAGATGACATGCCATGACTTTTGATGCCTTTGACTTTGGGAAAGATTTTTTTCTTTTTTTTTCCATTTCTTTTAAGCATCCATGCCATGTCTTTTATATCTTCCCCTCCACGCTGTGTCTTGCTCCTTGCAATTTTCCACTGCTTTGGCAATGTCTGGAAGCTTAGTTTTGGCATGTTTTGGTATTTTGCACTGCTCTGCTATAATCCCGGTCCATTTTCTTAGAGTCACTAAATTGCCCAAATTTCCCAATTTTTTTTTTTTTCCCCTCCAATTGCAATTCCGTAGCTGGTATCTCCATTCCAGCCTGTTTGAAAGTCCTTCTTTTCTCTTTTGGCCTTCAGCGGGGATCACTTTTGGCAAGCTTTGCTGCATGTGCCTCCTTTTCCGAGAATATGGGAAAATTTTTTCTTTTTTAATTTTAGGTTTTTTTAAGTGTCCATATTATGTTCCTCATATCCTCTCCTCCACGTTGTGTCTTCCTCCTTACAATTTTCCACTGCTTTGGCAATGTCTGGAAGCTTAGTTTTGGCATGTTTTGGTATTTTGCACTGCTCTGCTATAATCCCGGTCCATTTTCTTAGAGTCACTAAATTGCCCAAATTTCCCAAATTTTTTTTTTTTTCTCCTCCACTTGCAATTCCGTAGCTGGTATCTCCATTCCAGCCTGTTTGAAAGTCCTTCTTTTCTGTTTTGGCCTTCAGCAGGGATCACTTTTGGCAAGCTTTGCTGCATGTGCCTCCATTTCATAGAATATGGGAAAATTTTTCCTTTTTTAATTTTAGATTTTTAAGTGTCCATACCATGTTCCTCCTATCCTCTCCTCCACGTTGTGTCTTCCTCCTTGCAATTTTCCCCGGCTTTGGCAACGTCTGGGAGCTTAGTTTTGGCATGTTTTGGTCCTTTGCAATGCAGCTCATTTCCTCACAGACCATTTCTTGAAGACACTAAAACTCCCAATTTTCTGCATTTGTTTGGCTTTTTTTCAATTGGATTTCATTTGATCCTATCTCCTTTCCAGAGCGTTTGTAAGCCTTTCTTTATGGGGTCGCAAGATTCCGTTTCCTTCCCGAAAGGAAATGAAATTTCCTTTCGGTAAGGGAAACGGAATCTTGCGATTTCAATGGGGACCAAGAGAGGAATCTTTGGTGCATGTCCCTGCCCTAGATGACATGCCATGACTTTTGATGCCTTTGACTTTGGGAAAGATTTTTTTCTTTTTTTTTCCATTTTTTTTAAGCATCCATGCCATGTCTTTTATATCTTCCCCTCCACGCTGTGTCTTGCACCTTGCAATTTTCCACTGCTTTGGCAATGTCTGGAAGCTTAGTTTTGGCATGTTTTGGTATTTTGCACTGCTCTGCTATAATCCCGGTCCATTTTCTTAGAGTCACTAAATTGCCCAAATTTCCCAAATTTTTTTTTTTTCTCCTCCAATTGCAATTCCGTAGCTGGTATCTCCATTCCAGCCTGTTTGAAAGTCCTTCTTTTCTCTTTTGGCCTTCAGCGGGTTACTTTTGGCAAGCTTTGCTGCATGTGCCTCCTTTTCCGAGAATATGGGGAAATTTTTTCTTTTTTAATTTTACGTTTTTTTAAGTGTCCATATTATGTTCCTCATACCTTCCCCTCCACGCTGTGTCTTGCTCCTTGCAATTTTCCACTGCTTTGGCAATGTCTGGAAGCTTAGTTTTGGCATGTTTTGGTATTTTGCACTGCTCTGCTATAATCCCGGTCCATTTTCTTAGAGTCACTAAATTGCCCAAATTTCCCAAATTTTTTTTTTTTTCTCCTCCAATTGCAATTCCGTAGCTGGTATCTCCATTCCAGCCTGTTTGAAAGTCCTTCTTTTCTCTTTTGGCCTTCAGCGGGGATCACTTTTGGCAAGCTTTGCTGCATGTGCCTCCATTTCATAGAATATGGGAAAATTTTTCCTTTTTTAATTTTAGATTTTTACGTGTCCATACCATGTTCCTCCTATCCTCTCCTCCACGTTGTGTCTTCCTCCTTGCCATTTTCCCCTGCTTTGGCAACGTCTGGGAGCTTAGTTTTGGCATGTTTTGGTCCTTTGCAATGCAGCTCATTTCCTCACAGACCATTTCTTGAAGACACTAAAACTCCCAATTTTCTGCATTTTTTTGGCTTTTTTTCAATTGGATTTCATTTGATCCTATCTCCTTTCCAGAGCGTTTGTAAGCCTTTCTTTATGGGGTCGCAAGATTCCGTTTCCTTCCCGAAAGGAAATGAAATTTCCTTTCGGGAAGGGAAACGGAATCTTGCGATTTCAATGGGGACCAAGAGAGGAATCTTTGGTGCATGTCCCTGCCCTAGATGTCATGCCATGACTTTTGATGCCTTTGACTTTGGAAAAGATTTTTTTCTTCTTTTTTTCCATTTTTTTTAAGCATCCATGCCATGTCTTTTATATCTTCTCCTCCACGCTGTGTCTTGCTCCTTTCAATTTTCCACTGCTTTGGCAATGTCTGGAAGCTTAGTTTTGGCATGTTTTGGTATTTTGCACTGCTCTGCTATAATCCCGGTCCATTTACTTATAGTCACTAAATTGCCCAAATTTCCCAAATTTTTTTTTTTCTCCTCCAATTGCAATTCCTTAGCTGGTATCTCCATTCCAGCCTGTTTGAAAGTCCTTCTTTTCTCTTTTGGCCTTCAGCAGGGATCAATTCTGGCAAGCTTTGCTGCATGTGCCTCCATTTCATAGAATATGGGAAAATTTTTCCTTTTTTACTTTTAGATTTTTAAGTGTCCATACCATGTTCCTCCTATCCTCTCCTCCACGTTGTGTCTTCCTCCTTGCCATTTTCCCCTGCTTTGGCAACGTCTGGGAGCTTAGTTTTGGCATGTTTTGGTCCTTTGCAATGCAGCTCATTTCCTCACAGACCATTTCTTGAAGACACTAAAACTCCCAATTTTCTGCATTTTTTTGGCTTTTTTTCAATTGGATTTCATTTGATCCTATCTCCTTTCCAGAGCGTTTGTAAGCCTTTCTTTATGGGGTCGCAAGATTCCGTTTCCTTCCCGAAAGGAAATGAAATTTCCTTTCGGGAAGGGAAACGGAATCTTGCGATTTCAATGGGGACCAAGAGAGGAATCTTTGGTGCATGTCCCTGCCCTAGATGACATGCCATGACTTTTGATGCCTTTGACTTTGGGAAAGATTTTTTTCTTTTTTTTTCCATTTTTTTTAAGCATCCATGCTATGTCTTTTATATCTTCCCCTCCACGTTGTGTCTTGCTCCTTGCAATTTTCCACTGCTTTGGCAATGTCTGGAAGCTTAGTTTTGGCATGTTTTGGTATTTTGCACTGCTCTGCTATAATCCCGGTCCATTTTCTTAGAGTCACTAAATTGCCCAAATTTCCCAAATTTTTTTTTTTTTCTCCTCCAATTGCAATTCCTTAGCTGGTATCTCCATTCCAGCCTGTTTGAAAGTCCTTCTTTTCTCTTTTGGCCTTCAGCGGGGATCACTTTTGGCAAGCTTTGCTGCATGTGCCTCCTTTTCCGAGAATATGGGGAAATTTTTTCTTTTTAATTTTACGTTTTTTTAAGTGTACATATTATGTTCCTCATACCTTCCCCTCCACGCTGTGTCTTGCTCCTTGCAATTTTCCACTGCTTTGGCAATGTCTGGAAGCTTAGTTTTGGCATGTTTTGGTATTTTGCACTGCTCTGCTATAATCCCGGTCCATTTTCTTAGAGTCACTGAATTGCCCAAATTTCCCAAATTTTTTTTTTTTCTCCTCCAATTGCAATTCCGTAGCTGGTATCTCCATTCCAGCCTGTTTGAAAGTCCTTCTTTTCTGTTTTGGCCTTCAGCAGGGATCAATTCTGGCAAGCTTTGCTGCATGTGCCTGCACTTCATAGCATATGGGAAAATTTTTTCTTTTTTAATTTTAGGTTTTTTTAAGTGTCCATATTATGTTCCTCATATCCTCTCCTCCACGTTGTGTCTTGCTCCTTACAATTTTCCACGGCTTTGGCAATGTCTGGAAGCTTAGTTTTGGCATGTTTTGGTATTTTGCACTGCTCTGCTATAATCCCGGTCCATTTTCTTAGAGTCACTAAATTGCCCAAATTTCCCAAATTTTTTTTTTTTCTCCTCCAATTGCAATTCCTTAGCTGGTATCTCCATTCCAGCCTGTTTGAAAGTCCTTCTTTTCTCTTTTGGCCTTCAGCGGGGATCACTTTTGGCAAGCTTTGCTGCATGTGCCTCCTTTTCCGAGAATATGGGAAAATTTTTTCTTTTTTAATTTTAGGTTTTTTTAAGTGTCCATATTATGTTCCTCATATCCTCTCCTCCACGTTGTGTCTTCCTCCTTACAATTTTCCATGGCTTTGGCAATGTCTGGAAGCTTAGTTTTGGCATGTTTTGGTATTTTGCACTGCTCTGCTATAATCCCGGTCCATTTTCTTAGAGTCACTAAATTGCCCAAATTTCCCAAATTTTTTTTTTTTCTCCTCCAATTGCAATTCCTTAGCTGGTATCTCCATTCCAGCCTGTTTGAAAGTCCTTCTTTTCTCTTTTGGCCTTCAGCGGGGATCACTTTTGGCAAGCTTTGCTGCATGTGCCTCCATTTCATAGAATATGGGAATATTTTTTCTTTTTTAATTTTAGATTTTTAAGTGTCCATACCATTTTCCTCCTATCCTCTCCTCCACGTTGTGTCTTGCTCCTTGCCATTTTCCCCTGCTTTGGCAACGTCTGGGAGCTTAGTTTTGGCATGTTTTGGTCCTTTGCAATGCAGCTCATTTCCTCACAGACCATTTCTTGAAGACACTAAAACTCCCAATTTTCTGCATTTTTTTGGCTTTTTTTCAATTGGATTTCATTTGATCCTATCTCCTTTCCAGAGCGTTTGTAAGCCTTTCTTTATGGGGTCGCAAGATTCCGTTTCCTTCCCGAAAGGAAATGAAACGGAATCTTGCGACTTCAATGGGGACCAAGAGAGGAATCTTTGGTGCATGTCCCTGCCCTAGATGACATGCCATGACTTTTGATGCCTTTGACTTTGGGAAAGATTTTTTTCTTTTTTTTTCCATTTTTTTTAAGCATCCATGCCATGTCTTTTATATCTTCCCCTCCACGCTGTGTCTTGCTCCTGGCCATTTTCCCCTGCTTTGGCAACGTCTGGGAGCTTAGTTTTGGCATGTTTTCGTATTTTGCACTGCTCTGCTATAATCCCGGTCCATTTACTTAGAGTCACTAAATTGCCCAAATTTCCCAAATTTTTTTTTTTTTCTCCTCCAATTGCAATTCCTTAGCTGGTATCTCCATTCCAGCCTGTTTGAAAGTCCTTCTTTTCTCTTTTGGCCTTCAGCGGGGATCACTTTTGGCAAGCTTTGCTGCATGTGCCTCCATTTCATAGAATATGGGAAAATTTTTTCTTTTTTAATTTTAGATTTTTACGTGTCCATACCATGTTCCTCCTATCCTCTCCTCCACGTTGTGTCTTCCTCCTTGCCATTTTCCCCCGCTTTGGCAACGTCTGGGAGCTTAGTTTTGGCATGTTTTGGTCCTTTGCAATGCAGCTCATTTCCTCACAGACCATTTCTTGAAGACACTAAAACTCCCAATTTTCTGCATTTTTTTGGCTTTTTTTCAATTGGATTTCATTTGATCCTATCTCCTTTCCAGAGCGTTTGTAAGCCTTTCTTTATGGGGTCGCAAGATTCCGTTTCCTTCCCGAAAGGAAATGAAACGGAATCTTGCGACTTCAATGGGGACCAAGAGAGGAATCTTTGGTGCATGTCCCTGCCCTAGATGACATGCCATGACTTTTGATGCCTTTGACTTTGGGAAAGATTTTTTTCTTTTTTTTTCCATTTTTTTTAAGCATCCATGCCATGTCTTTTATATCTTCCCCTCCACGTTGTGTCTTCCTCCATGCAATTTTCCACTGCTTTGGCAATGTCTGGAAGCTTAGTTTTGGCATGTTTTGGTATTTTGCACTGCTCTGCTATAATCCCGGTCCATTTTCTTAGAGTCACTAAATTGCCCAAATTTCCCAAATTTTTTTTTTTTCTCCTCCAATTGCAATTCCTTAGCTGGTATCTCCATTCCAGCCTGTTTGAAAGTCCTTCTTTTCTGTTTTGGCCTTCAGCGGGGATCACTTTTGGCAAGCTTTGCTGCATGTGCCTGCATTTCATAGCATATGGGAAAATTTTTTCTTTTTTAATTTTAGATTTTTTTAAGTGTCCATACCATGTTCCTCATATCCTCTCCTCCACGTTGTGTCTTCCTCCTTGCCATTTTCCCCTGCGTTGGCCACATCTGGAAGCTTAGTTTTGGCATGTTTTGGTCCTTTGCAATGCAGCTCATTTCCTCACAGACCATTTCTTGAAGACACTAAAACTCCCAATTTTCTGCATTTTTTTGGCTTTTTTTCAATTGGATTTCATTTGATCCTATCTCCTTTCCAGAGCGTTTGTAAGCCTTTCTTTATGGGGTCGCAAGATTCCGTTTCCCTTCCCGAAAGGAAATGAAATTTCCTTTCGGGAAGGGAAACGGAATCTTGCGATTTCAATGGGGACCAAGAGAGGAATCTTTGGTGCATGTCCCTGCCCTAGATGACATGCCATGACATTTGATGCCTTTGACTTTGGGAAAGATTTTTTTCTTTTTTTTTCCATTTCTTTTAAGCATCCATGCCATGTCTTTTATATCTTCCCCTCCACGCTGTGTCTTGCTCCTTGCAATTTTCCACTGCTTTGGCAATGTCTGGAAGCTTAGTTTTGGCATGTTTTGGTATTTTGCACTGCTCTGCTATAATCCCGGTCCATTTTCTTAGAGTCACTAAATTGCCCAAATTTCCCAAATTTTTTTTTTTTCTCCTCCAATTGCAATTCCTTAGCTGGTATCTCCATTCCAGCCTGTTTGAAAGTCCTTCTTTTCTCTTTTGGCCTTCAGCGGGGATCACTTTTGGCAAGCTTTGCTGCATGTGCCTCCTTTTCCGAGAATATGGGGAAATTTTTTCTTTTTAATTTTACGGTTTTTTAAGTGTACATATTATGTTCCTCATACCTTCCCCTCCACGCTGTGTCTTGCTCCTTGCAATTTTCCACTGCTTTGGCAATGTCTGGAAGCTTAGTTTTGGCATGTTTTGGTATTTTGCACTGCTCTGCTATAATCCCGGTCCATTTTCTTAGAGTCACTGAATTGCCCAAATTTCCCAAATTTTTTTTTTTTCTCCTCCAATTGCAATTCCGTAGCTGGTATCTCCATTCCAGCCTGTTTGAAAGTCCTTCTTTTCTGTTTTGGCCTTCAGCAGGGATCAATTCTGGCAAGCTTTGCTGCATGTGCCTGCACTTCATAGCATATGGGAAAATTTTTTCTTTTTTAATTTTAGGTTTTTTTAAGTGTCCATATTATGTTCCTCATATCCTCTCCTCCACGTTGTGTCTTGCTCCTTACAATTTTCCACGGCTTTGGCAATGTCTGGAAGCTTAGTTTTGGCATGTTTTGGTATTTTGCACTGCTCTGCTATAATCCCGGTCCATTTTCTTAGAGTCACTAAATTGCCCAAATTTCCCAAATTTTTTTTTTTTCTCCTCCAATTGCAATTCCTTAGCTGGTATCTCCATTCCAGCCTGTTTGAAAGTCCTTCTTTTCTCTTTTGGCCTTCAGCGGGGATCACTTTTGGCAAGCTTTGCTGCATGTGCCTCCTTTTCCGAGAATATGGGAAAATTTTTTCTTTTTTAATTTTAGGTTTTTTTAAGTGTCCATATTATGTTCCTCATATCCTCTCCTCCACGTTGTGTCTTCCTCCTTACAATTTTCCATGGCTTTGGCAATGTCTGGAAGCTTAGTTTTGGCATGTTTTGGTATTTTGCACTGCTCTGCTATAATCCCGGTCCATTTTCTTAGAGTCACTAAATTGCCCAAATTTCCCAAATTTTTTTTTTTTCTCCTCCAATTGCAATTCCTTAGCTGGTATCTCCATTCCAGCCTGTTTGAAAGTCCTTCTTTTCTCTTTTGGCCTTCAGCGGGGATCACTTTTGGCAAGCTTTGCTGCATGTGCCTCCATTTCATAGAATATGGGAATATTTTTTCTTTTTTAATTTTAGATTTTTAAGTGTCCATACCATTTTCCTCCTATCCTCTCCTCCACGTTGTGTCTTGCTCCTTGCCATTTTCCCCTGCTTTGGCAACGTCTGGGAGCTTAGTTTTGGCATGTTTTGGTCCTTTGCAATGCAGCTCATTTCCTCACAGACCATTTCTTGAAGACACTAAAACTCCCAATTTTCTGCATTTTTTTGGCTTTTTTTCAATTGGATTTCATTTGATCCTATCTCCTTTCCAGAGCGTTTGTAAGCCTTTCTTTATGGGGTCGCAAGATTCCGTTTCCTTCCCGAAAGGAAATGAAACGGAATCTTGCGACTTCAATGGGGACCAAGAGAGGAATCTTTGGTGCATGTCCCTGCCCTAGATGACATGCCATGACTTTTGATGCCTTTGACTTTGGGAAAGATTTTTTTCTTTTTTTTTCCATTTTTTTTAAGCATCCATGCCATGTCTTTTATATCTTCCCCTCCACGCTGTGTCTTGCTCCTTGCCATTTTCCCCTGCTTTGGCAACGTCTGGGAGCTTAGTTTTGGCATGTTTTCGTATTTTGCACTGCTCTGCTATAATCCCGGTCCATTTACTTAGAGTCACTAAATTGCCCAAATTTCCCAAATTTTTTTTTTTTCTCCTCCAATTGCAATTCCTTAGCTGGTATCTCCATTCCAGCCTGTTTGAAAGTCCTTCTTTTCTCTTTTGGCCTTCAGCGGGGATCACTTTTGGCAAGCTTTGCTGCATGTGCCTCCATTTCATAGAATATGGGAAAATTTTTTCTTTTTTAATTTTAGATTTTTAAGTGTCCATACCATGTTCCTCCTATCCTCTCCTCCACGTTGTGTCTTGCTCCTTGCCATTTTCCCCTGCTTTGGCAACGTCTGGGAGCTTAGTTTTGGCATGTTTTGGTCCTTTGCAATGCAGCTCATTTCCTCACAGACCATTTCTTGAAGACACTAAAACTCCCAATTTTCTGCATTTTTTTGGCTTTTTTTCAATTGGATTTCATTTGATCCTATCTCCTTTCCAGAGCGTTTGTAAGCCTTTCTTTATGGGGTCGCAAGATTCCGTTTCCTTCCCGAAAGGAAATGAAATTTCCTTTCGGGAAGGGAAACGGAATCTTGCGATTTCAATGGGGACCAAGAGAGGAATCTTTGGTGCATGTCCCTGCCCTAGATGACATGCCATGACTTTTGATGCCTTTGACTTTGGGAAAGATTTTTTTCTTTTTTTTTCCATTTTTTTTAAGCATCCATGCCATGTCTTTTATATCTTCCCCTCCACGCTGTGTCTTGCTCCTTGCCATTTTCCCCTGCTTTGGCAACGTCTGGGAGCTTAGTTTTGGCATGTTTTCGTATTTTGCACTGCTCTGCTATAATCCCGGTCCATTTACTTAGAGTCACTAAATTGCCCAAATTTCCCAAATTTTTTTTTTTTCTCCTCCAATTGCAATTCCTTAGCTGGTATCTCCATTCCAGCCTGTTTGAAAGTCCTTCTTTTCTCTTTTGGCCTTCAGCGGGGATCACTTTTGGCAAGCTTTGCTGCATGTGCCTCCATTTCATAGAATATGGGAAAATTTTTTCTTTTTTAATTTTAGATTTTTACGTGTCCATACCATGTTCCTCCTATCCTCTCCTCCACGTTGTGTCTTCCTCCTTGCCATTTTCCCCCGCTTTGGCAACGTCTGGGAGCTTAGTTTTGGCATGTTTTGGTCCTTTGCAATGCAGCTCATTTCCTCACAGACCATTTCTTGAAGACACTAAAACTCCCAATTTTCTGCATTTTTTTGGCTTTTTTTCAATTGGATTTCATTTGATCCTATCTCCTTTCCAGAGCGTTTGTAAGCCTTTCTTTATGGGGTCGCAAGATTCCGTTTCCTTCCCGAAAGGAAATGAAACGGAATCTTGCGACTTCAATGGGGACCAAGAGAGGAATCTTTGGTGCATGTCCCTGCCCTAGATGACATGCCATGACTTTTGATGCCTTTGACTTTGGGAAAGATTTTTTTCTTTTTTTTTCCATTTTTTTTAAGCATCCATGCCATGTCTTTTATATCTTCCCCTCCACGCTGTGTCTTGCTCCTGGCCATTTTCCCCTGCTTTGGCAACGTCTGGGAGCTTAGTTTTGGCATGTTTTCGTATTTTGCACTGCTCTGCTATAATCCCGGTCCATTTACTTAGAGTCACTAAATTGCCCAAATTTCCCAAATTTTTTTTTTTTCTCCTCCAATTGCAATTCCTTAGCTGGTATCTCCATTCCAGCCTGTTTGAAAGTCCTTCTTTTCTCTTTTGGCCTTCAGCGGGGATCACTTTTGGCAAGCTTTGCTGCATGTGCCTCCATTTCATAGAATATGGGAAAATTTTTTCTTTTTTAATTTTAGATTTTTACGTGTCCATACCATGTTCCTCCTATCCTCTCCTCCACGTTGTGTCTTCCTCCTTGCCATTTTCCCCCGCTTTGGCAACGTCTGGGAGCTTAGTTTTGGCATGTTTTGGTCCTTTGCAATGCAGCTCATTTCCTCACAGACCATTTCTTGAAGACACTAAAACTCCCAATTTTCTGCATTTTTTTGGCTTTTTTTCAATTGGATTTCATTTGATCCTATCTCCTTTCCAGAGCGTTTGTAAGCCTTTCTTTATGGGGTCGCAAGATTCCGTTTCCTTCCCGAAAGGAAATGAAACGGAATCTTGCGACTTCAATGGGGACCAAGAGAGGAATCTTTGGTGCATGTCCCTGCCCTAGATGACATGCCATGACTTTTGATGCCTTTGACTTTGGGAAAGATTTTTTTCTTTTTTTTTCCATTTTTTTTAAGCATCCATGCCATGTCTTTTATATCTTCCCCTCCACGCTGTGTCTTGCTCCTGGCCATTTTCCCCTGCTTTGGCAACGTCTGGGAGCTTAGTTTTGGCATGTTTTCGTATTTTGCACTGCTCTGCTATAATCCCGGTCCATTTACTTAGAGTCACTAAATTGCCCAAATTTCCCAAATTTTTTTTTTTTCTCCTCCAATTGCAATTCCTTAGCTGGTATCTCCATTCCAGCCTGTTTGAAAGTCCTTCTTTTCTCTTTTGGCCTTCAGCGGGGATCACTTTTGGCAAGCTTTGCTGCATGTGCCTCCATTTCATAGAATATGGGAAAATTTTTTCTTTTTTAATTTTAGATTTTTACGTGTCCATACCATGTTCCTCCTATCCTCTCCTCCACGTTGTGTCTTCCTCCTTGCCATTTTCCCCTGCTTTGGCAACGTCTGGGAGCTTAGTTTTGGCATGTTTTGGTCCTTTGCAATGCAGCTCATTTCCTCACAGACCATTTCTTGAAGACACTAAAACTCCCAATTTTCTGCATTTTTTTGGCTTTTTTTCAATTGGATTTCATTTGATCCTATCTCCTTTCCAGAGCGTTTGTAAGCCTTTCTTTATGGGGTCGCAAGATTCCGTTTCCTTCCCGAAAGGAAATGAAACGGAATCTTGCGACTTCAATGGGGACCAAGAGAGGAATCTTTGGTGCATGTCCCTGCCCTAGATGACATGCCATGACTTTTGATGCCTTTGACTTTGGGAAAGATTTTTTTCTTTTTTTTTCCATTTTTTTTAAGCATCCATGCCATGTCTTTTATATCTTCCCCTCCACGTTGTGTCTTCCTCCATGCAATTTTCCACTGCTTTGGCAATGTCTGGAAGCTTAGTTTTGGCATGTTTTGGTATTTTGCACTGCTCTGCTATAATCCCGGTCCATTTTCTTAGAGTCACTAAATTGCCCAAATTTCCCAAATTTTTTTTTTTTCTCCTCCAATTGCAATTCCTTAGCTGGTATCTCCATTCCAGCCTGTTTGAAAGTCCTTCTTTTCTGTTTTGGCCTTCAGCGGGGATCACTTTTGGCAAGCTTTGCTGCATGTGCCTCCATTTCATAGAATATGGGAAAATTTTTTCTTTTTTAATTTTAGATTTTTTAAGTGTCCATACCATGTTCCTCCTATCCTCTCCTCCACGTTGTGTCTTCCTCCTTGCCATTTTCCCCTGCTTTGGCAACGTCTGGGAGCTTAGTTTTGGCATGTTTTGGTCCTTTGCAATGCAGCTCATTTCCTCACAGACCATTTCTTGAAGACACTAAAACTCCCAATTTTCTGCATTTTTTTGGCTTTTTTTCAATTGGATTTCATTTGATCCTATCTCCTTTCCAGAGCGTTTGTAAGCCTTTCTTTATGGGGTCGCAAGATTCCGTTTCCTTCCCGAAAGGAAATGAAATTTCCTTTCGGGAAGGGAAACGGAATCTTGCGATTTCAATGGGGACCAAGAGAGGAATCTTTGGTGCATGTCCCTGCCCTAGATGACATGCCATGACTTTTGATGCCTTTGACTTTGGGAAAGATTTTTTTCTTTTTTTTTCCATTTTTTTTAAGCATCCATGCCATGTCTTTTATATCTTCCCCTCCACGTTGTGTCTTGCTCCTTGCAATTTTCCACTGCTTTGGCAATGTCTGGAAGCTTAGTTTTGGCATGTTTTGGTATTTTGCACTGCTCTGCTATAATCCCGGTCCATTTTCTTAGAGTCACTAAATTGCCCAAATTTCCCAAATTTTTTTTTTTTCTCCTCCAATTGCAATTCCTTAGCTGGTATCTCCATTCCAGCCTGTTTGAAAGTCCTTCTTTTCTGTTTTGGCCTTCAGCGGGGATCACTTTTGGCAAGCTTTGCTGCATGTGCCTGCATTTCATAGCATATGGGAAAATTTTTTCTTTTTTAATTTTAGATTTTTTTAAGTGTCCATACCATGTTCCTCATATCCTCTCCTCCACGTTGTGTCTTCCTCCTTGCCATTTTCCCCTGCGTTGGCCACATCTGGAAGCTTAGTTTTGGCATGTTTTGGTCCTTTGCAATGCAGCTCATTTCCTCACAGACCATTTCTTGAAGACACTAAAACTCCCAATTTTCTGCATTTTTTTGGCTTTTTTTCAATTGGATTTCATTTGATCCTATCTCCTTTCCAGAGCGTTTGTAAGCCTTTCTTTATGGGGTCGCAAGATTCCGTTTCCCTTCCCGAAAGGAAATGAAATTTCCTTTCGGGAAGGGAAACAGAATCTTGCGATTTCAATGGGGACCAAGAGAGGAATCTTTGGTGCATGTCCCTGCCCTAGATGACATGCCATGACATTTGATGCCTTTGACTTTGGGAAAGATTTTTTTCTTTTTTTTCCATTTCTTTTAAGCATCCATGCCATGTCTTTTATATCTTCCCCTCCACGCTGTGTCTTGCTCCTTGCAATTTTCCACTGCTTTGGCAATGTCTGGAAGCTTAGTTTTGGCATGTTTTGGTATTTTGCACTGCTCTGCTATAATCCCGGTCCATTTTCTTAGAGTCACTAAATTGCCCAAATTTCCCAATTTTTTTTTTTTTCCCCTCCAATTGCAATTCCGTAGCTGGTATCTCCATTCCAGCCTGTTTGAAAGTCCTTCTTTTCTGTTTTCGCCTTCAGCGGGGATCAATTCTGGCAAGCATTGCTGCATGTGCCTGCACTTCATAGCATATGGGGAAATTTTTTCTTTTTTAATTTTAAGTTTTTTTAACTGTCCATATTATGTTCCTCATACCTTCCCCTCCACGTTGTGTCTTGCTCCTTGCAATTTTCCACTGCTTTTGCAATGTCTGGAAGCTTAGTTTTGTCATGTTTTGGTATTTTGCACTGCTCTGCTATAATCCCGGTCCATTTTCTTATAGTCACTAAATTGCCCAAATTTCCCGAATTTTTTTTTTTTCTCCTCCAATTGCAATTCCTTAGCTGGTATCTCCATTCCAGCCTGTTTGAAAGTCCTTCTTTTCTCTTTTGGCCTTCAGCGGGGATCACTTTTGGCAAGCTTTGCTGCATGTGCCTCCATTTCATAGAATATAGGAAAATTTTTTCTTTTTTAATTTTAGATTTTTAAGTGTCCATACCATGTTCCTCCTATCCGCTCCTCCATGTTGTGTCTTCCTCCTTGCCATTTTCCCCTGCTTTGGCAACGTCTGGGAGCTTAGTTTTGGCATGTTTTGGTCCTTTGCAATGCAGCTCATTTCCTCACAGACCATTTCTTGAAGACACTAAAACTCCCAATTTTCTGCATTTTTTTGGCTTTTTTTCAATTGGATTTCATTTGATCCTATCTCCTTTCCAGAGCGTTTGTAAGCCTTTCTTTATGGGGTCGCAAGATTCCGTTTCCTTCCCGAAAGGAAATGAAATTTCCTTTCGGGAAGGGAAACGGAATCTTGCGATTTCAATGGGGACCAAGAGAGGAATCTTTGGTGCATGTCCCTGCCCTAGATGGCATGCCATGACTTTTGATGCCTTTGACTTTGGGAAAGATTTTTTCTTTTTTTTTTCCATTTTTTTTAAGCATCCATGCCATGTCTTTTATATCTTCCCCTCCACGTTGTGTCTTGCTCCTTGCAATTTTCCACTGCTTTGGCAATGTCTGGAAGCTGAGTTTTGGCATGTTTTCGTATTTTGCACTGCTCTGCTATAATCCCGGTCCATTTTCTTAGAGTCACTAAATTGCCCAAATTTCCCAAATTTTTTTTTTTCTCCTCCAATTGCAATTCCTTAGCTGGTATCTCCATTCCAGCCTGTTTGAAAGTCCTTCTTTTCTCTTTTGGCCTTCAGCAGGGATCAATTCTGGCAAGCTTTGCTGCATGTGCAGCTCTAAGGAGCTTGTGAGAGGAAGCCTGGAGGAGGCCACGTGCAAGCACACCTATCTGTCCTGACAGCTTTCTTCTGACATCTATGCTTACATGTCTTGAATTTTGGACACAAAGTTCATCTTTCACCCTTGGGCTTCAGGGGCAGAATGACAGTTCTTTTGCATACAAAGGAAAGCAGGCAACTCAAGTGTCTTAGGTGCAGATTAAACATGACCCATGCAAGATCAAGGCTGGACAGAGCGGTCGGTCCGGGCCGCTTTTGTGTACCAGCAGTCTTTGAATGGACCTGCCACTTGCCTTGCTTTGGGCAACCAACCAGTTTCCTTGCCATGCCCTGCTAATTCTCCATTGCTTTGCATTCCCTTGCATACCCATGCCTCACATTTGACCTGCCTGCAGTTTTCCTACAGGGCTTGGCCTTGCCTAGCCCTTCCGGTTACCATCACCTCCTATGCCCAGCCTTGCCTCTAACTTCTGGGACTTATCTCACCTACCACTCCATTTGCTTTCCCCTCACGGCTTCAGTCTTGCCAACCTGTCCCTTGACTTGCCTACAATTGCCTACACTTGCTTTGCCTTGCCTTACCTGCATGGAAGGCAAGGCAAAGAGTGGTAGACAAGGCAAAGCAAAGCCAGGAAGTTATTTGAAGGGCTAGGCAAGGCAGACATAGGCAAGCAAGCAAAGCTAGGGTAGGGTAGGCTAGGAAAACTAGGCATGGTACTGGAGGCAAGGCAAAGCCAAGTGACTTGGAGTGCCTTTCCTTGCTTGGGAAGTAAAAGATACGGTGGCAATGTTGGTAGGGCTGATGATAAGGTATCGTGGGAAGGTATAGTACAGCAAGACATTTCTGTCCTGGTCCTTTCTGTGTAGGAGCCATTGTTGGACAGAGTCAGTACCGGACGTGGTATGCAACTTTTGCTCTGTAAGTTCCTGAAGGAGAACAGCAATGCTTTCTCATGGGAAGGAAAGAACTTAGCCCCAGTGTTGGAGGTGCAGATAAGAAGCTGTGTCGTGCAGCTTAAGGGCGGCAGCAACTTTCTATCCTGGCATATTTGGTTTGGAAGCACTGACTCAATTTGTACAATCATGGAGTCGGTATCCATCTTTGGAAGGCAGTCTCCTTCCTGAAAGAATCCATTTGGCCTGTGTTTTCCACTTTCTCAAGGCAGCCTTCTTGAAATTCTGCCAGCACACTTCTTTTGGACAAGGTAAAGAGCTGCGCTGGGTCTTGGTGTGCAGCCTAGCTAGTGCCCCGCACAGGTAATGCCCAATAGCAGTGGTCTGACACCTTTGTAGAGGATCAGGCCCTGGATGCTTTGGATTTTGGAGGAGGGGATGCCATTTCTTTTGAGATGGGCTTCTAGTTCCTCCTCCCTTTGGCAAAGTTTGGGTGGCCACTTTGGGTGGTCTCAGTGAATTGAAAGGCTTTTCCCAATAGGCAGTTCTCTGGGTTCGAGTTGTTGAACTGTCAGTGGGAATGCAGAGGCCAGGCCAGGCCTCTGCAGGACAGGTTTTTGTCCCTTGTAGCTTTAGGGACTGTGTGAGCAGTCCCTGGTGCCATCCCATTTGGATCCTGACTCTGAGAGATTGAAGGCTTACGGTGGTACCTAGAGCTGAGAAGGAAAGTGGCGATAGCAGGGTGCATGTTTATAGTTTGATGGGTGCAATTGAAATTGTAGGCAGCAAAGAGCTTTCTCCACCAACAGTTTTGCGAGCTCGGCCGACATTTTCAAGTTTGTTACCAGGCTCTGTGAGAGAGAAAAAGTTTGTTAGGGCAGAAGATCTGGTGTCGGCCTTTGAGTGTGGGGCAAAGAAGAGTATCCACTTGGAAGGGGAAGATCGGTGAAATCCTTTTGTCCTGACACAGTTGATTGGAGAGCAGGGACGTTTCTGACTTGGCTGGGTCCTGGGGGTGGTTGTGAGCTGGGCTCGGTGCGTGTCCTGGTTTTGTGAGTTGACAATGCTGTGGTGTGGTTATTTAGAAGAGCGCTGACAGTGCCCAGGAAAAAGACAAGCACTTTTCTAGCCCAGCCCCGTTCGTGTGGGAGCAGTGTAGGGACAAGAGCTCCGCTGTGGATCCTGGCTCTCGGGTACTGACAGAATGGGATCCTGCATGTAGCAGAGAAGGAAAAAGAATCATTTCATTGTTGGCTGCACAGTTTAGAAGCTTCAAAATAAAAGGCAATTGCAGCATGGCCTCTTCATTTTAGAAAGTTTTCTGGGCCATCAGCTGCTCAACATGTAACTTGCACCCACTGAACTGCATTCAGCTTCCTGGAGATATGCACTTTCCCTCAAGATCTAGGTACCATCTTGCACTCTAACACTTGAAGATCCCAAACCGCTTCAAAATGTCCAGCGGCTGCTCTCAAAGAAAAAGTCCTACAACAAAAAGGCAGTGCTGGCCATAACGCTCCCTTTGCAGTCTGTCAACCAAACGAAACATACTAGCGATTCTCACGGACTTTCTCAATGATATATATACGTGCATCAGCACATTCTCTCAAAGTGACAGAGACTATCGCTACAGCCAAGCGTTTTCAGCTGCACTTCTGACTGACAGATGTGCCAGGACAGAAGGCATTTGCCAACCTACCCTCTTTCCTGTGCAACCTGACATTGGCAGCGCAAATATTTTCACATTCTTTCATTGTGGACATGTCCAAAGCAGCTAAAGATCACACAGGTGGAAGTGTCAAGACAGAAGATGTTCTCAAAGTAACTCCTTTTTTTTCTAAACAGCTTTTAAACTGCGCACAATGCTTTGTATCTTCTTTCCCACATAGACCTGCCCTCACTTTTTCACACTCACATCTTTGTTGCAAACATCCAGCAGCTGTTTGCGTAGAAAAAGGCTCTAGAAATAAAAGCGAGACTTGGGCTGCACCTTCTGCCTGCCCTGTGTAAGCCACATCAAACTCACCAGTGCGCTCCGTCCTTCCCTTTTCCGCTGCAACTACCATTGTGTTCTCTGGATCTCGGAACCTAAAGGTAGGCACATTTGTTTCCACAGAAGGGCCATAGGTAGCAGCACAAATAGCTCTCACTGAACTTTAATCTTTACCACTGCCACCATGAGTTTGGTTGGTAGGCCAGTAGGAGTCATGCTCCTTTTACAGCTGGTATGCGGCAGCCACCAGCCCAGTGCTCTTCGACTCTTGTAACCAATCCTGCTTTTACTCTCCCGGAGGGGATTAGGCATCTGTTTCTCACACAGATCATTGTGGCAGCAGCCAACGGCTCTAGTGCACTGCTTCTGCCAAAAGACACTGGGGCCAGACACTTACCTTCTCAGCACTACGTAGCCCCGTATTCTGCATCTCTTGTCGTCCAGATCATACCGCAAAGCGTTTCACAGAGAAAAAATGTGCCAGGACAACAAGCTTGGCTGAAGTGTACCCCTGAAACTGGTGGAAGTTTGTATTTGCACCACATTCAAGGGGCAGTCCTCTTTCCTATACAACCTGCAAACTGCTGTCTGTTCGCAGTGCCCTCTGCCCGCTCCTTCTTACCTTGAAGTACCATGCCAAAGAGGGCTCTGTGCTGAGGTCTCAGAAGAAGAGGGAAGCATATGTGTTTGTAAAGTGGACTGTCTGTTAGTCACTTCCCTCTTCAAAGCAGCGTGTTCCATGCCAAGCAGACAACAAAGCAACAAAGGATGAGTGTGACTCTGCATTCAAATCCTGCAATGTTCCCAGAAGTGAATTTCTCTCTTCTATAGGACTGACTTGTATGAAGTGGCGTGGTTGTTTCCTTCCATTAGAAGGGAAACTCATCTAGCCAGGCTTCATCACCCCCTGTATCTTTTGGGGTAGTTCTTGGAAGAAAATAGAGAGCAACTTTTCCACTCCACATGATTCATGTTTCATTCTCTTCCTTCTGTACTTCAGGGAACAAGCTATCAATTCCCTACTCTTTCTATGAAAAGGCATGAAGCTATTAATTAAATTCCCATAGATATAATAAGGAATCAAAGTCTTTTATGCCTGCAAGCAGGCCCTTATGGTATGAAAAGTATGGATTGTCAGGGGTGGAAGAAGATCTGCATGAAAAAGGAGAAAGCCCAGAAGCATGCAGGGATTTTCAGGTATGAAAGGGAAAACGACATTAAATTGTCAAGGGAAAGAAATTGAAAGAGGGAGGAGGGAGAAGGGAGGAGGAGGAGGCAAATGCTGCCTTTGAGGCAGCTGACACAAGGACCGTCGGCCTCATGAGCAAACAAGAAAACCAAATGAAACTTCACAGCAATCTCATCCACAACTTAGTGGACAAATGTGCAAACCCATTTCTTCATTTATTATGTGTCTAATATATATAGAGATGTTCTTCATTCTGACCGAATTTTCAGGGAGCAAGCTAGTGTAAGGCACCTGGAACCAATGGTGTATTGGAAATGGCCAACATGCAGAACGCGCTCCATCCTGAACGCTACCACAGCAGAATCACAGGATCATAGAATGGCCGGGGTAGACAAAGACCTTAAAGGCCATCTTGTTCTCTGACATGGGCGGGGACACCTTTTACTTGCTCAGGTTGCTCAGAGCCCCATCCAGCCTGGCCTTGAACACCAGGTTGGGGTGTCCATAACTTCTCCAGGCTGTCTGTGCCAGTGCTTCACCACCCTCACAGGGAAGAATTTCTTCCGAGTATCTAATTTCAACCTGCCCTCTTTCATTTTGAAGCCATTGCCCATTGTCCTGTCTCCAGAGTTCCTAATGAAGAGTCCCTCTCCTGCTTCCCTTCAGATATTGGAAGGTGTTGTGAGGTCTCCATGCAACCTTCTCTTCACCAGGCTAAACAGCCCTCATTCTCTCAGCCTGTGTGTCATGGCTTGACACTGGGACAATGCCAGTGCCCCCATGAGTATACTCTCTCCCTGGTTTCTGCTGTGAGATGTGACCAGGAATAAGCAAAGCAGGCTCCCACTTAGGGAAAAAAAAAAATTATTAACTAAACTACAAGGGAAAGGAAAAAAAAAAAAAAAAAGAAACACACAAGGAAAATGAAAACTTCACAAATACATCTCCTCCTCCTCCTCCCCAAATTCCCAATACAATACATCCCCCAAATCATCGACTCTCGGTCCAGCACCACCCTTCAGAATACTCAATCCTCAGTTCATCAAGAGGACAAGGAGTCCTTCTTGTGCCAGTGGTGACCTATTCCTTTCATGTCCAGTGCTCTCACCACTGAACACAGACCAGAGCTGCTTCTAGGGTCGACTTTTAAGGATGCTTCATCCCACTGCAAAAAGGCACAGTCTCAATTTTGGGACATCTGTCCCCCCCATATTTTTCACCCCCTGGGGCCGAGGGGTACCCACACCGAACCCTCTTGGTCCTGAGGCATTGCCTCCCCCTAGAATGCAGTCCCTGTATCACAAGGAAACATGGCTCTGTCCATGGCTACACACAAAGAGTCCAGCATAAGCTACTCCATCATCTCTTCCACCTGCGTTCTTCTCTATTTCTCTCGTGGCCCATTTCCTCTTATCTCCTCTATATCTCTCTTCTCATTCAACTCCAGGAGGATTAGCATTTGTAAGGTTTCCATCATCCAAGAAAAGGGTTAAAAATCTGAGGCTCTGTCTGTCCAGAACTCCCATGGCTGCCCTGCCAGGCCCCTTCTTGCACTCCCCTCTTCTCCTTCTCGGCCGGCCAAGAACAGGCACCAGCTCTCTCTCTGTCTCTCCTGCGGTGGGGGGGGGGGGGGGGGGGGGGGGGCTGCCCAATGCCTCTCAGTGCTCCTCCACCCTTCCATCCTGCAGGGGCCTTCACCTCCCTTCTGGCCAGGGACCCAGCCTACCTCACCGGGCTGGGTGGCTTCCCCTGCCCCGCCCAGCCCGCAGCCAGGCAGGGGAGATCTGAACCTTTCCCTGACCGGAACCCAAGAGAGCCTCCCAGGGGAGAGCCCTGCTTTTAATCCTGTGTTCTCAGAGGTGCATCCAATGTCCCAATGGCCACCTTAGGTGCCAATATTAAAATCTGAACATCCATTGGCCTAACCACAGCATCCCAGAAAACACATTTCCTGTCAAACCACCACACTGTGGGATATGCTCTTGTCCTGAATACTGAACTGCAGTATTGTCTGATGATTTTTTGAATCCTTTGAAGGCATTTTGAATTCTTTTTCAGCCTTAAATTAGACTAAATAGCTTTGATTTGTGGGTATTGAGCAACAGAAATCACTGCCCTGGCTTGCCTTTTTTACAGCTCCTTTCCGTGGGAGACTCGCTGCAAACGTCACAGCTGGTGAGACAGTGGGCACACCATCATTCTGAAAGAGCTTTGCACAGTAAACATAGAGGAGGATTAAATATTGAAATGCAGATGACAGGAGCTGCCCAATGGACTCTGCTGGTGGAAATCAAATACTAGTCTAGTATTTTGAATGCAAATAATTCCTCCCAATGAGGCCAGACAGGCTTGTTTGCCTTTGAATCTGAGCATGTGGACAGTAGTGGATGGTCTACAGGTTGAAAACAGTGTAGATACTTCTCCTTTTTTTCAATAGTAGCTCAGAAACTGAAAAGGCAGCTACAAAATGGTAAATACATCCCTACAGATTCAAAAATGGTTGTTCTTAATTTGCATCTCCACCATAACAACAAATTGTTAGAACTAAAATACAGATGGGAATTTTATAGCTTCTCAGAAATGAAGCAGGAATTGGCCAATGGGCCTTCTCAGAAATGAAGCAGGAATTGGCCAATGGGCCTTAGCAGTAGCTACAAGTTTTTCAGCATGAGGCATCTCAAAAGTGTTTTAACCGTACAGAACTTTTCTGTACTTTTGGCCTTTTATCTCAAGGATGAATCAAAAAAAAAAAAAAAAAAAAAAAGGAAAAAAAACCCAAGAAAAATAAAAAAAGAACAAACCCTACCAAATATATATATATATATATAACATGACTAAGATAATAAGCACAATCAGTAACATATATAGAAAAAGAACCCATGGTTTTTAACTTTCAACCTTGTCTTCTCAACACACTCTCGAAAATGGAATTGTTTCCCTATCTGCCTTGAAACATTTTGGAGCAAAAAACACTCTAAGGTCCTGATAGGTGTTTTGGTCAAAAATCCCTTCTTCTGGTTTTCTGTCCATAAGCAGAGTAATGGAGGGGAAAACTGGTAGCTGGCCAAAGGAGGTAGGAAGAGTGATCATCATCCACAACACTGGGGCTAAAGAAATTTCCACAGAAAATTACCTGCCTTATTACTTCTTCATGTGTTGGGTTGAAAGCTCAGAATCTGTTTCCATGTTTCCCATCCCTCGAATGTTCTATTTCACAGAATTCGAGCCCCTCAAACTTCAGTCCTGCCAGAACAGCCCGCCACGTGCTGTCATAGGGGATCTGCTGATGCCCACTGACTCTTACCAGTCTAGTGCTTGTCACTGTTGCAGATCAAGAACTACTGAATAGTTCTGATTAATGCTCTTAGAGTGGTTGAAAACAAGGAAAGAATGACTAGACATTTGTATGATCAAATCCCCTGATGGAATAAAAACATACCAGGACAACAAGCTTAATAAATGTATTCATTGTCATAAGAAGGGAGATGAAGGGTCCAAAAGATTACTTGCATACTTACTGTTCTAAATCCCTTGTTATCTGGTAAATTGCAAAGGATGCCCGGCTTTCACCAAAATGCAAATCAGATTAAAATGTGAAGCCTTACACTTTACTGGATAGAAAACTTCATCGTCCATTTTTAAATCTTAGAGATTGCGATGTTGTCCTGGTTTAGGGCAAATTTGGAGGAGAATTTCCAAATTAGGGCCCCTCCCCCCAACTGGTTCGGGAAGGATTCCTCAGAGAGAAGTGGAACGAACCTGTTCATTTAATAGGCACAGCACCCCCCAGCACGCAAAAGGAACAATTCTGGATGACAGCACTCTGAAAAAGATGACAAATTCAGAAAGTCTCTCTTGGGGGGGTGGTCACTTTGTTCTCAGTCCCTCCGGCACTGGGCCAGCTGCTGCAGGCCACAAGGTGCAAACTCTCGGTGTTTCCCAGGTCCCAGTCCGGAGCAGGTTCAAAATGGTCAGGAAGACCTGAAGGAGAAACGGTCCAGGAAGAAATTTGGACAGTTTAGCTAAACTAGCTAATGAGCAAAAGCAAGCAGAAGCGAAGCAAGCAAGAGTGAGAGAGAGCAAAGCCAAAAGCAAAAGCAGAAAAAGCAAAAGCTGCAGTCTCTGTGTCCCGCCAGGTTGATAAGAAAACCAAAACAAAACATTCCCTCTTCAGAGCCAGTCTTAAAGGTACAGAACATAATATCCAACATTCACAGAACACATGAATGGGGATACAAGCATCATAACGTCACCCTAGGACAGATGTATTTCCTATTAATACCTTAATATTAATAAGGTTTAGAGCTGGAATTCAGAGGGAAAAGAAAGCTATTTTGAATTCATTCTATTCAATCATCTTGTCTGGGCTGTCTCTTCCTGCTTTTCACTTCTGAAACTCTGTATGAAAGGCATAGAGTTCTGGATTAATTCTTTTCAGTTTCCCCTGTTATTCTTAACAGTTTCCCCTGTTATTCTTCTTTAAAGGCAAACCTGGAAAAATCCACACTTTCTTTCCCAACCACTTCTAAAATTCCATTGAGAAGCAAAAAACCCCATCAAACAACTAAATCTCTGCTCCAATTTGTAGGAAAAATCCCCATGCCATTAACTGCTTTCCTAACATTTTCTTTCTCTTGTATTAATATGGCAACCTTTTCTTGCTTTTATAGATTAGAACCAAATTCTTAAAGCTATAAGGAAACACAGGTTTACTGTAGCTGATTCTGAGATACAGTAGTCCAGCAAGGAGTTCAGACCTCAAAAGAAGAGTCTGTACAACAAGATTCAGCACAACGTTGAGACATATTAGCTATTTTTCAAGAAAAGCCGCCAAAATGAAACTGCTTAGACTTCTATACTATCATGGGTGCCTGCTTCCAGAACCTGACCTAAGTTGCTGGAAACTAGCTGCAATATTACTGCAAACAATGCTGTGAATGTAGGACATTGTTATTCTTCTCTTCCATTGAAAACCACAAGTGGAGTTGCGTCATTTTCTTAAAAATTCTCTATTTCCTTCCAAACTGCTAAAATAATGATAAATCAAGTGTTCTGTTCATACAGTTTAAATCTAATAATGTTCAAAATGAAAAAAAAAAAAAATTCATTCAGATATGGTCTGCAATAATACAGCCGAGACAAGATGAACCAGTCTGGCCTACAAAATAAAGTGAAGCAGAATTTGGGAATTTGGAACACCTTACGATGTAATATTTAAAGAAAAAAAAGAAATAAAATGTAACCTACCCAAACTCAATCAGTGATGCACCGACAGAGAAAAAAGAACTAATTACTACTAATATTTCTTTCATTCTCAGACAAGAAGTTAAATGATCCTCTTGAATGCGCGGAAGATTGTTGCGAAAGACAGCAGCCTTCTTCTTTACAACATATTCTTCAGAACTCCAGGAGACAAATCATTAGAGCTATGAGGCTCTTTCTCTCTGTAAAACTTCCAGAGCATAGCCAAGATTATATTCCTTTAGAGATCCTCACTGCCCTGGGAGACTGGTGGAGAGTCTACAGCTCCAGTACATCAGCCAGACGCTCTGCCTTATTTAGCATGGCTACTGCAGCAAGGACATCATCTCTACTGGCTTTCTATCCAAAATATATGCAAGGCACAACAAAGAATATAGCCAAAACACTGAGCACAGCTTATGGCCTTCAAAACAAAAATCTCACCATGGCAATACTGGATCTTCTGATCCAAACCATCAGGAAACATTTCTTTAGAGGCGAAAAAAGCTCCTGTTGATTGTACAAAAAATAGTGATGTAAACCAGAGTTGCATGACCCAATATTTCTATTGAACTGGAACTATTTTGATCAATATTATGGATCCATTTCTTTTCAGGGCATTTGGTAAAAAATGTAAAGTATAGTTTAAAAGGAATTATTGGATGCGTACTAAGTACTAGGGATTAGTTAAGGTGTTGGTTTTGCATGGCTTGGTTTTTGGTGGGGAGGGAAGAAGCCAGCCACAGAAGTGAATCTTTTGTGAAAAGCTCCTAGAAGCTTCCTCCATGCCTGGCAAAGTGAATCCCTGCTTGGCACTAAGAACAGACATGCTGCTAAGCCAATTAGACAAGCAGTAATATATTTAAGAAGGAAATCAAAACTGCAGCCAGTTAACTTTTAAGTTTGCTAATTTTTTGGTTGGCACCTCTTCTGGTTTGAAAGCAAAAGCAGCAAGAGATGCTGTCGCTGTTGCAGTGTGTGTTTTTGATTGCAATGCAGTTTGAGTAGTCAGTTTTATAATACTTCCGGTTTTGTGCTGTTGTAGCATATTTTATTATTAATGGATTGTTCCTTTCCCCCCGTGGTGTTAGTTTTTGCCCTAGTTGTCCATCTCCCCAAAGACCTGCCCTTTTGTTCCCTTTTCCTCCTCCCACTGAATGTCAATCCCTCCCCAAGCCTGCCCCTTTCTCTAGAAACTTCCCTATCAATTTTATAGTCTTCAAAACCCCATTGGTTTGTTTAAGTTATTCTCCTCCCCTGTAGTCCCCTATTGGTTTAAACATTGTATTCCCCGCCTTGTGGTCCACCCCCAGTTGCTCCCAGTGTGTTAAAGATTGTATCCTCCTCTGGGACCTCTCCCCATTTCTAAGTTGATGTATGCGTTTGAGTCAGTGTCTTTCTGTCCCTGACCCTCCAGGGAAGAAACTCCTTTGGAAAACATACAGAAGACCTCTCCCTGTTCCTTGTCCCTGCCCTCGGCGCAGTCCTATCCCCAATGCAGTCCACCTGTGCCATAGAGCAGCTGTGCCCTACAGCTGCACCCTGGATTCGACAGCTTTCTGGGGGCAGCCCACTCTGGCTGTTGGTGTCAGGAGCTAGTCGGTCTGAAGAAATCCAGCATGGCAGCAAGACTCCAAGTCAGAAATACAATTTATTAGGAAAAGGGGAAAAACCAAATACATGCAATAATACAAAAGAAAAACCACGGACAGAATACGACCTGTCACCCTGCTAGTTAGGGTGGTGGCAGCAGTCCGGATGAAATGGTCTTGTTGAAGTGGTGATCCTGTAGAAACCATCTGGTAGCTCTTGTCCTCTGAAGACCAGTGGGTGAGGGTGGCCGTTCTTCTAGGAAGCCAGTGGAAAGACTGCTTGTGGTGTCCCAAAACTCAGATTCTATCCAGCTGGGGATGCTTAGCTCCTGCCCCCTGGGCAGAGCATCTTGCAATGGGCTCAAATTGTTCTGAGTCATGCAGTGGTTCCTTGATTACCCTTTAAACAGAAATGGCTCCTGGAGGGAGTCATCTCTGAGTCATGTGGCAAGACATGGATGGCCCCGTTAAGAGATAAGGAGATAAGGAAAAAACGATGCCCCTCCCGGTTTCAGCAGCTCTTGAGGTTGGGAGCAGAATACATTTTTATATTGTAGCCTAGGACAATACAGGATGAATGCTTTTGCATTTGCAGGAGGTTTGTGTGGATTTGAAAAGCATCCTTATAGCAGAGGCACAAAAGTATTCTCATACCCTTTTAAATCATCTTCAAACCAAGCAATTCTCACAAGAAGGTAACGCATGAATGACTTGCAAGTGAGTTGAAGAAACACGGCAAAGATAAGTAGTGTTCAACTGCAGAGAATCGTTTAGGGACACCATACCTTTATATACCTTTATATTTTAAATCAGGAAGCATGGATGGACCGTTTTTTTCCCCTTAGTTGACTACAGAACCAGCGGTCCCTTGCGGGAGGGTGTTTGGATTCAAGATGACACTGGCAGCTAAGAGCATGGCTACATAGAAGGTGCTACTTTTAGACCAGAACATTCAACTACTTAAAGGCAGATAGGAGAATAGCTGACTAGTGACAGCTCTGAGCAGAAGAGCCTGTGGCTTATCCTGTGGGAACAATAGTAAGACATTTCAATTGAAAAACCCCATTCATTTCCAAGGACCAAACATCAGTAAAAATAAAAGGTCAAGTAAAGACACCCTAGTGCTCTTCTTATCAGAAGCATGTTCCTCCATATGAGAGCATTTAGGAAAGGACAGTCCATTCATAAAGAAAGGTGTGCCAGTTAGAAAACCTGTAGAACAATACAAGACAAACTCACACAATATACATCCTCAAATGCAAAATGAAGAAATAATCATTTCAAGCTTCCGTGGAATTAATTGCATTTTATTTGTTCTTTTCATTTCAGCTGCTATCAAGTTATTTTTTAAGACTGAATTTTATGAATTCAGCAAAGCTCTCTTTTTGAATGTCTGCATACCCCTATAAAACACTGAGGTGACAAAGAGAACGGCAGTGGAAGGAAACCTGGTCCACCTCCCCCTCCTTGAAGCTTTAGGCCAGCGAGTGATTAGAATTTAGTCACTTCATTTGCTTTACCAAGAGAGAATGTTTTCTAGCCTTTATCTTTCCTTTTGGAGCTGATTCACTTTGTAGTCATAAATTCTTGACTCAGTTGGTGAGAAACAATGGCATTACAGCCGTGGATGTTAAAGTGCACTGATGGGAAATGAAGTTTTCATCTTCAGGTCCTTGCTTCAGTAAATCTTCCAAATTCATCAGAAAGAAAGTTCCCAGACCAATAATCCCCACTCAGATGACCTAATTCAAATAGTCTGTAGGCATAAGAGGCATCAAGCAGGTGCTGTCATCTGTTAGGGGAATACCCAGCCAGTACATGATTGTCTAGTTAGGCGGCAACAATTTTGGAAATAATTTAGTTTTTTTGTATTGCAAGTGAATGGTCAATACATTTTATTAGTGGATACGGGTAAAAGAATGTCTTCTGCATCCTTTCAGAGGGGAAGCTTCCCTAGATCTAAAGCTGCGCAGCTCCACGATAGGATGCTTTGTCTGAAAAGGGAACTCAAGTCTTTGTCCTTTTGGATTGCTTCCATAGTTTTTCACTCACTCTTCAGGTACCTGTTAATACGTTCTCTTATCCCTTGCAAACTTTTATGGGCATAGTCACTGAATTGGTACGTATTCCATGAAGTCCACAGGCCCTGTTGAGATGCAGCCACAGGTCTCAAGGGTGTTAGCAGATGTTATTCTGAGGCCACTCCTAATGATGTTTGATGGATCATAGTGACTGAGGAAAGTGCCCAAAGACTGGATGAAAGCAAATGTCACCCATCTTGGAAAAAGGCAACTAGGAGGACTTGGAAAAGTACAAGCCAGCCAGCCAGCGTCATTTTTATCCCCAGGAAGTTGATGGAGCAGCTATTGCTGGAAAGCATTGCCAGGCACATGAAGGAGGACAAAATAACATAGTCAGCATGGATTTACCAGGGGAACTTCATGCTGAACAACTTTTTAAACTCCTCTGATGAATCAACTTGCCCGGTAGATGAAGGGAATATTGTCTGCCTGGGCTTCAGGAAGGTTTTTGACATTTCTCTAGGTGGCAGCACACATACATCCCAGAAGGAATAGTGCAAAGAGGAGGGAACCAGTGTCTTTTCAAGGATGCTCAGTGAAAAGACAAGAGGCAGTAGGCACACACTGAAATACAGGAGATTGCCTCTGCACATCAGCAAATGATTTTTTACTGTGAGGGCGACTGAACCACGGCACAGACTGCCCAGAAAGATTGTGGAGCCTGGATCTTTGAAGACATGAAAAGTACACCCAGATATAATCCTGGGCAAGAGGCTCTAGGTAGCCTGGTTTAAGCAGGGGGGTTGGACCTGGTGAGCCCCACTGACGCCTTCCACTCTCGTTCATTCTGTGCTAGTGAATTCTCTTAGAGATGCATTTCAAGCACTGGCATGACAAAGATCTGTGCAGAGAGAGATCCAAATGGACATGGGATCTAAGTTCCTTAAGTAGTGCTCAAGAAGAATGCAAAACTCTGGGATAAGTGTCTCTTCCATAACTTAATCCCTTTCATGGGAAAATTCCCCAGCTATAGAAAGATCTTCTGATAGGCATGCTTAAGACTGACACTGGCTGAGCAAATTTCTCCCTATGTGTGTTTAAGACCAGTTAGGATCTTCACCAATAGTGTTGTCAACATAGTCACAGAATGTATATTGTTAAGAAGGGACAACTTACATCAGAATGGCAAATATTGGTCCACAAAATGTATTAATGTATGGGAACTATCTACTTGGGTTGAAAATAAAAAGAAAGAGTTAGTCTTTATTTATCAATTTCATCCCAATATTGATAAGGTAAGAAAAAGACCTTAGTCCTTAACCTTCTTAACTCAACAAAGATTTTTAAAAATTCCTTGTAAAAAATGTATCCTAATTATCAGACTATGAAACAATTTTAGTTGGGAAAAAAGTTCCAAAATTGTGTAGATAGTGGTAAGAAGCCAAGAAAATAGGTAAGAAACAAAAAGAGAGCAAAAGAGTCAGCTTCAGTCTGCAAGCTCGTTCTAGAAGTAATCTGCTAGAAAAAGGAACCCCCAGTTGAATTTCCAATGTATTCATGCACTTGATTCAGTAACTAGTCAATGTAAAAACCAATCCTTTTGTACGACTTCTCCCAGCAACAAAAACTCCAGCAGCTTGACACCACCATCATGCCTGTCCCAGATGTACTTTAAAAGAAATGATCCTTTCTTGAAACTCTGTTTGCATAAAAGTTGCAAGACATTGGAGGGATTCTCCACATTCTCATTTCTCCGTGTGGCTTGAAAGTATATTTGATAAAATATGCAACAAAGCATATGATTTATAAGGTAGGGTAAAATGGATGATTTGGGAATTGATCTCTTGTTGATATTAAACTTCATATCCACTCTCTGTGAAGTTTCTAAAACAAATGATGGAGCTGAGGCATGAATCTGCCACAACAAGTGTTAAGCAAACATACACACTCCCCTTCACATGCCCCCCTTCCACACACACCTAGGCCCACGCAGAGGTCAGCATAGCAGATGATGAACACCTTGGAAAAGACCGAAATGCTAAATACCTCTCTTTGTGGGCAAAATAGCTGGTGCAACAATTCAAATATCTGGTGTAAAAATTCTGTTTAATATCTACTTCCTATTTAAAACACAGCTTTTCATTTAATTATATGTAGGGAATATTTTCATATTATTTGTTTCTTTACAATTACTTCATTCTCATGTGTTGTATGTCTAGGAATATTTTCTTCTAAAGATAGAAAAAAATAGATAATATCTTTTCAGAAGAAAACATTGGTTTATACAATTTTAAACCATCATGATATGGAAGAATTCTTTTGTCCCTCACTAAGGTGGAAGAACTATTTGGATCACAGATCATTTACAATGAAATACTTTACCTTTTTAAGATGCTTTCAGTCAATTTTATATCCTCATTGCTTATTCATTGTAAACAGTAATTTTTCAGTGAAGGGAAAGTGTGTGGTATATCTGCATTATGTTCAAACCCAATTCCTACTAAAGGCCAGGCTGAACCCCAGTAAATAATGTCCTGAATGATATTTTGCCGCCTTCTTTGGCACTTCATGAAATCCTAACATGAGGAAGTGTGGAAATACAGAGATTTTGTCCCATGTAGAAACCCATCCCATGTATTTTATGCTGTAATTCTTCTCTCTTTTAAAATTTGCTATCTTCTGCATAGTTTTCATTAACCTGTTACAGTAGTGAAAATCACAGATCAAGGTAATTTTGTAACACTTTGATTTTACCCCAAGAGCTGAGGGAAAACTTGCTCCTATACTTCAATCTGAGTTTCTTCTAGATTCAAACTTTGTTTCTCTACCATCAAGAGTCTCCTGTGTTGCTGCTCAAAGCCCCATCCAACCTGACCTTGAATACTTTCAGGGATGGGACACCCACTACTTCTCTGGGCAACCTGTTCCAGTGTTCCATCACCCCCACAGTAAAAAATGTCTTCCTTTCATCTAATATGTGCCAGAAGTATTAAATCTAGGCATATAAACTTTGAGGAAAGGTTTGAAATTCTTTTGATTTGAATCACATTTTATATGAATACTGACTTACAGGTGACTAAAATATGTTGATGGGCATTTGAGCTGACACTTTTTGAAAAGGTGCATGGAATTTAAAATTAAAACCAGCACCATTAAAAGCTTTGTGCCGTTTTCTTTTTCCTCTGGTATTCAAAATTGCATATATCAAATATCTGTGCTTCATACAAAGCTCTTAGACACTCTCAGAAAAAAGCTTTTCTTTCAGACTAAGTTGCAGTTTACGTAGAACACTAGTACTAGTGAAGGTTTTTCTGGGCATAGGGGGAACACCTTCTCATTGGATTTGTGTGCAGAATGCATTTTATCCAAACTGGAAAATTGATCCCAGCTGTGTTCTAGTCATCATTCTTACTGCATCAGGCCTGAAGATTCTGTGAAAAGTAGCCTGTGGACCTTGAACATAGCTCATGTGAAACAGATGAGAGGCGATGGAGAAGTTGAGGGAGAGAATAAAGAGCATATGGCCCAGTACAGACCAACAATTGTTTGGCACCCTTTAAAGGCTGTGTTTGACAAGCAGGGCTGAAGCAGGTCTGCAAAATATCCGGGAGATCAAAATCCATTGAAGCAAATTGCCCTGGCCAGTCACCTTGCTGCCGATAATTCCCTCTCCATACCAGCTGATCAGGCCTAACAATGCTGCTGCAGAAGTATTGTGAAAAAGGTAGGCATATTTTCACAGATGCAGGGGAAAATCCCCTTGGATGATGGTTCCAAGGGATTACTTGATGGAGCAAGTTATGTACCCTTATCTACCGTGCAATATCTAAGTTGGTGAGTTCACTATCTGTCAGCATCACTTTAGAAAATAAATGTTTGATGCACAAAAAAATATTTCATATGTCCTGTCTACCTGCTTCATTTCAACCAATGAATAGGCTACGTTCCATCAGCAAAGGGTTTATGATCCTATGTTTCTTTAAACTGTGGTAATTCTTTATTTTTTTCTAAATCAGACACTGTCTATTCATAAGATTCAGATGTCCATGGCAGGAGTGTAATTAAATTCACATGTTAAAAAATAACCTTCTTCTTGTTATCTTTTTATTAAATTACTGACATGTAACATCAGTCTGAGAGCTGAAGAAAACCCCTTCATTTGCTGTTTGCCAAGTATCATCTATGTGATACAAATTCTGCTTGAGAAATCACACCCGTACATTGCCATGTAGCACTACTAGTAATGCTTTCACAACCTTTTCTTCATCATTAGGTCTTTTGGTGAAGTGAATGATTAGAACATAAGCAAGGGCATTTGTTCAAGATGCTCCAGAAAGAGCTGTGGTCTGTTCTCTTCTTTGCTGCCTATGTTAGCACTGAGCTGCAAAAAATGAAAGATTACTAGGAAAAGTGTTACTTTCAGTCTAAACTTGTAAATGATGTTTGGAATACCCTGTTAAATGACAAGGTGCTCTTTTAAAATATGGCATCTTAAGGGAAAATGTCAGCTTTAAAAAGGTTTTGAGACAGTTGCTTCTGGAAAAAAAAAAAAAAAACAACAAAAGAATTGGAGGCATCTAAGGTCTTTAGGCATACTATTTTGAAGATTGATTCAAACCACAGTTTCTTCATATAGAAGAGCAGAGGACCATAGATGCAACCCATTTGAAAATGGATTTCTATATGTTTCTGGTTGGGATTACCAGACATCATTTCTTGTGAAGTCGAGGGACTGCAGTTAGCACTCCAATAATTTCCTTCCCTGAAATTCAACTGCATTTGCTCCTTTTTCAGAGTCCCCATTTATTAGTGAAGGTATGCTCTATCTATGCATTAGAATATTCCATTAGAGTGTGTGACTCATACTTGCTAGTTAAAATTAGCTGGAACGGAATGGATAGTTACAGTTGCTTGTATACAATAGTCTTATTTTGGCAAGTTTTCTTTAGACAATGTTGAAGCAGCACTAGCAAATAGGAAGTACAGCTTGCAGCAGGGAAGGACACTCTTCTGCTTTCTCAAGTTTCCTGTAGTTAAATAGACGCCAAAAGGCTTTTCCTAGTACTACTACTGTCTTGTAGGAATACTTGATCTAATCCTATCTTTGATCAAATTACGAATGGGTTACTTTTCTACAAGGCAGAACATTTTTCTTTTAATAATATGTATTTTGTAAGGTGGAAACATGAACTTGTGCACCAGTCACGTGGAATGTACTCCTTATTAAGTTTCACAACCTTCTTTAGAAAATATTGACTGTGTGTAACTTCAAAAGAAGAATTCTGGGCATCTTCATTCTATTGATGTAATTGTTTTTCTGCCATGCTGGTATTGTTTTCTATCATTTTTACCAACAGAAATATTTTTTTCCTGACACCTATGGAAAAGACCTATGTTTACTCAACAGTGCGGCATCAGTACATTGTTTAGAATGATTTCAACATGTCCCAAACATATCGGACAGCTAGACAGCAGAGGTTAGCAACAGGGAATGGGAATAACTTCTGAACCGTTTCAGTAGATTTCCCAGAAGGGAAAAATGCTTTCTGCCACTGCAAATTTTCCCAGAGAATTTGTCTGGTTAAGAGTTGCATCAAAAGAGTATTTTTTGCACAAACCTTGGGCAAGCTCTGTCTCCGATTTACTAGTGAATGCAAAGAGGGTGAAAGTGTGCTGCTTCAAAGCCCTCTGTGTGCTTTCTGTACCAAGAGGGGGGGGACCCCAGAAATAAGTTTTGATCTCTCTTCAGAACACAAGGCATGTCATCACCTCATTCATCTCTTCTGGGACTCATAGCATCTTAAGACTAAGAAGCTCTCTTGCTTGCTGAAGTGCGTTCAGCAAAAAAACCTTGTCTCATCAGCAAATTTGAACACAACTACAGTCGAGTCAATTCCAATGCTGGCAGGGCAATACTCTACCCCACTAGTAACACGCCACTATTAGAAGACTGTGTAAAACTATTTTTGTACAAAGTAATCGGAGGGAAAAATAGAAATTGGAAGAACTGCACATTGTTCTGGAAAAAAGTCTCCTGCCTCAGTCTTACAGACATCATTTGCTGGTATCATTTTTAATAGTTGGGGCTTTTTAAATTTTGTAGAAGAAAAAATATTACTGCACCTTTATGTTTCCTTAATAGAAGTACAGCCATTTCTTAATAGATTAGAAGTAAGCCATTTGAATATGTACAAATGGTCTTTTCAAATACATATGCTATAGCACACTGTGAAAGTAATCTAAAGTTTAAAAAGATTTTGGAAGAAAGTAAGTCTAAGGTGATAGAAGAAGAAGAAGAAGAAAACAGCAGTTTTCTTCTGGTGAAAAAAAAACAAACGGAGGACCTTGTACAGTGGAGATGTATTATTTGACTTCCTGAAAAACTGAGTAGGTTTGCTATTGCCAATGGTTTTCATTAGGAAGGAAGAGATTCCTTTGGCAAAAAAACCCCTTCAAATTGACTTGACAAAATGTTATGACACTTAACTTCACCAATCCTGAAGAAAAATTCTCATCACATTGATCTGGAAATCATGATGGTAATGGAGACAAGGATGTCTAAGCCATGCCATCAGGAACATAAAAAAGCATTAGAATCAGTAAGACTGAGCTCCTGAACTAGTGTGAAGAGAATGCAACAAAGACATTTTCCTTTAAGAGTCTTCAGGATGGAAGGCAGAGCAAATTTTCACGGGAATATTTCTGAATAGAATGAATCTTCAAAATAACATTTTTTTCCAAAACCTGTTTACAGTATCTCTTACCATGATACACAGTTCCTATGAATAGAAAAAAGCAAAGCACTTTTTTCCAAACTGTTGTGCACTCTTAAGCAATCTACAATAAAAATAGAATTTTTTCATGCTGGGAATGATGTTAATTACAAAAAAAGCCTTGTAGCACACTTGGCACTGTAGCCTCTTGATTAGCATAGCTTTTTTATTCATCAAACACGTTTCACATTGACTATTTTGCTCTTTTAAATAACGGCGTCTTTGTACTTATGCAGCATCCATGAAGAATTTCTTGGGTGTTATTTTGTACCTGATCCTAAATGGCAGGTTC
>NW_023416840.1:0-40578 GCF_012460135.2 Molothrus ater | reverse complement strand
CCCATGTCCCCTGGGTGTCCCCATTCCCTGGGTGTCCCCATGTCCCCCGGGTGTCCCCATTCCCTGGGTGTCCCATTCCACCCCTTGGTGTCCCCATGTCCCCCGGGTGTCCCCATGTCCCCTGGGTGTCCCCATTCCCTGGGTGTCCCCATCCACCCCTCAGTGTCCCCATGTCCCCCGGGTGTCCCCATCCCCGGTGACGCTGTCCCTGTGTCCCCTGGGTGTCCCCATCCCTGGTGACACTGTCCCCTGGGTGTCCCCCGGGTGTCCCCGTGTCCCCTGGGTGACGCTGTCCCCCGGGTGTCCCCTGGGTGTCCCCCGGGTGTCCCCTGGGTGTCCCCCGGGTGTCCCCTGGGTGTCCCCCGGGTGACGCTGTCCCCTGGGTGTCCCCCGGGTGTCCCCTGGGTGTCCCCTGGGTGACGCTGTCCCCTGGGTGTCCCCAGGAGTACGCGGGCAGCGGCTGGAACCTGAACGTGATGCCGGTGCTGCAGCAGTCGGTGCTGTGCCACATCAACGCCGACATCTCGGGCATGAAGGTGCCCTGGCTCTACGTGGGCATGGTGTTCTCGGCCTTCTGCTGGCACATCGAGGACCACTGGAGCTACTCCATCAACTACCTCCACTGGTGGGCACCGGGGCATTCGGGGCACCGGGGGCATTTGGGGGTGTCTGGGGGGCATTTGGGGGTGTCTGGGGGGCATTCGGGGCACCCGGGGGCATTTGGGGGTGGCTGGGGGCATTTGGGGGTGGCTGGGGGGCATTTGGGGGCAGCTTTGAGGCATTTGGGGGTGTCTGGGGGGCATTCGGGGCACCCGGGGGCATTTGGGGGTGGCTGGGGGGCATTTGGGGGTGTCTGGGGGGCATTTGGGGGCAGCTTTGGGGCATTTAGGGGTGTCTGGGGGGCATTTGGGGGCATCTTTGGGGGATTTGGGGGGAACTTCAGGGCATTTGGGGGTGTCTGGCGGGCATTTAGGGGCAACTTTGGGGCATTTGGGGGCAGGTTTGGGGCATTTGGGGGTGTCTGGGGGGCATTTAGGGGGAACTTTGGGGCATTTAGGAGCAACTTTGGGGGGCATTTAGGGGCAGCTTTGGGGCATTGAGGGGGTGGCTGGGGGGCCAGAGGGGCAGATTTGGGGTGTTTGGGGGACCTGGGGAGTGACTTTGGGGTGTTTGGGGGCATTTAGGGGGTGTCTGGGGGGCCAGAGGGGCAAATTTTGGGGTTTGGGGCACTTGGGGAGTGACTTTGGGGTGATTTTGGGTGTCCAGGGGGCGATTGTGGGGTATTTGGGGGTCGGGAGGAGCAGTTTTGGGGTGTCCCATGCCCAGGGGAGAGCCCAAGACCTGGTACGGGGTGGGACGAGGAGATTTTTAGGATGGAACAAGGAGGTTTTTGGGGTGGGACAAGGAGGTTTTTGGGGTGGGGTGATGAAACTTTTAGGATGGACTAAGGAGGTTTTTAGGGTCCCTCACCCCCAGGGGTGAGCCCAAGACCTGGTATGAGGTGGGATTATGAAATTTATAGGATGGACTAAGGAAGTTTTTGGGGTGAGATGAGGAGGTTTTTAGGATGGAATAAGGAGGTTTTTGGGGTGGAATGAGGAGGTTTTTGGGGTGTCCCTCATCCCCAGGGCTGAGCCCAAGACCTGGTACGGGGTGGGATTATGAAATTTTTAGGATGGACTAAGGAGGTTTTCGGGGTGGGATGAGGAGGTTTTTGGGGTTTAATAAGGAGGTTTTTGGGGTTGGAATAAGGACATTTTTGGGGTCTCCCATCCCCAGGGGCAAACCCAAGACACGGTACAGGATGAGATCAGGAGGTTTTTGGGGTGGTGCAGGATGGTGTGAGGAGGTTTTTAGGGTGGAATTAGGACATTTTTGGGGTGCTCCACACCCCCAGGGCTGAGCCCAAGACCTGGTACGGGTGGGACGAGGTTTTTGGGGCGGTACAGAATGGGATGAGGAAGTTTTTGGGGTGGGATGATGAAACTTTTAGGATGGACTAAGGAGGTTTTTGGGGTGTAATAAGGAGGTTTTTGGGGAGTAATAAGGAGGTTTTTAGGATAGAACAAGGAGGTTTTTGGGGTGGGATGAGGAGGTTTTTAGGCTGGACTAAGGAGGTTTTTAGGATGGATTAGGGAGGTTTTTAGGATGGATTAGGGAGGTTTTTAGGCTGGACTAAGGAGGTTTTTGGGGTGTAATAAGGAGGTTTTTGGGGTAGGATGAGGAGGTTTTTAGGCTGGACTAAGGAATTTTTTGGGGTGGGATGAGGAGGTTTTTATGATAGAACAAGGAGGTTTTTAGGATGGACTAAGGAGGTTTTTAGGATGGATTAGGGAGGTTTTTAGGATGGACTAAGGAGGTTTTTCGGATGGAATAAGGAGGTTTTTAGGCTGGACTAAGGAGGTTTTTAGGATGGATTAGGGAGGTTTTTAGGATGGATTAGGGAGGTTTTTAGGATGGATTAGGGAGGTTTTTAGGATGGATTAGGGAGGTTTTTAGGATGGATTAAGGAGGTTTTTAGGATGGAATAAGGGGGTTTTTAGGATAGAATAAGGAGGTTTTTGGGGTGTCCCCCACCCCCAGGGCTGAGCCCAAGACCTGGTACGGGGTGGGACGAGGTTTTTGGGGTGGGATGAGGAAGTTTTTAGGATGGAATGATGAAACTTTTAGGATGGACTAAGGAAGTTTTTAGGGTCCCTCACCCCCAGGGGCGAGGCCAAGACCTGGTGTGGGTGGGATTATGAAATTTTTAGGATGGACTAAGGAGGTTTTTGGGGAGTAATAAGGAGGTTTTTGGGGTTGGAATAAGGACATTTTTGGGGTCTCCCATCCCCAGGGGCGAACCCAAGACACAGTACAGGATGAGATCAGGAGGTTTTTGGGGTGGGGTGAGGATGTTTTTGGGGCGGTGCAGGATGGTGCGAGGAGGTTTTTAGGGTGGAATTAGGACATTTTTGGGGTGTCCCCCACACCCCCAGGGCTGAGCCCAAGACCTGGTATGGGGTGGGACGAGGAGGTTTTTGGGGCGGTACAGAATGGGATGAGGAGGTTTTTGGGGTGAGATGAGGAGGTTTTTGGGGTGAGATGAGGAGGTTTTTAGGATGGAATAGGGAGGTTTTTGGGGTGGGATGATGAAATTTTTTGGGATGGAATAAGGAGGTTTTTGGGGTGGGATGAGGAGGTTTTTGGGGCGGTACAGAATGGGATGAGGAAGTTTTTGGGGTGGGATGAGGAGGTTTTTAGGATGGAATAGGCAGGTTTTTAGGATAGAATAAGGAGGTTTTTGGGGTAGGATGAGGAGGTTTTTAGGATGGAATAAGGAGGTTTTTGGGGTGTAATAAGGAGGTTGTTGGGGTGAGACGAGGAGATTTTTAGGATGGACTAAGGAGGTTTTTGGGGTGAGATGAGGAGGTTTTTAGGCTGGACTCAGGAGGTTTTTGGGGTGTCCCCCACCCCCAGGGCTGAGCCCAAGATCTGGTACGGGGTGGGACGAGGTTTTTGGGGCGGTACAGAATGGGATGAGGAGGTTTTTGGGGTGGGATGATGAAACTTTTAGGATGGACTAAGGAGGTTTTTGGGGTGTAATAAGGAGGTTTTTGGGGTGTCCCTCACCCCCAGGGGCGAGCCCAAGACCTGGTACGGGGTGGGACGAGGTTTTTGGGGTGGTACAGAATGGGATGAGGAGGTTTTTGGGGTGGGATGAGGAGGTTTTTAGGATGGAATAAGGAGGTTTTTAGGCTGGACTAAGGGGGTTTTTATGATGGAATAAGGAGGTTTTTAGGATAGGATAAGGGGGTTTTTATGATAGAATAAGGAGGTTTTTAGGATGGATTAGGGAGGTTTTTATGATAGAATAAGGAGGTTTTTAGGATGGAATAAGGAGGTTTTTAGGATGGAATAAGGAGGTTTTTAGGCTGGACTAAGGAGGTTTTTGGGGTGTAATAAGGAGGTTTTTGGGGTAGGATGAGGAGGTTTTTAGGATGGAATAAGGAGGTTTTTGGGGTGGGATGAAGAGGTTTTTAGGCTGGACTAAGGAGGTTTTTAGGATGCATTAGGGAGGTTTTTTAGGCTGGACTAGGGAGGTTTTTAGGATGGACTAAGGAGGTTTTTAGGATGGAATGAGGAGGTTTTTAGGCTGGACTAAGGAGGTTTTTGGGGTGTAATAAGGAGGTTTTTGGGGTAGGATGAGGAGGTTTTTAGGCTGGACTAAGGAGGTTTTTGGGGTGAGATGAGGAGGTTTTTAGGATGGAATAGGGAGGTTTTTAGGATGGAATAAGGAGGTTTTTATGATGGAATAAGGAGGTTTTTAGGCTGGACTAAGGAGGTTTTTAGGCTGGACTAAGGAGGTTTTTGGGGTGTAATAAGGAGGTTTTTGGGGTAGGATGAGGAGGTTTTTAGGCTGGACTAGGGAGGTTTTTAGGATGGATTAGGGAGGTTTTTAGGCTGGACTAAGGAGGTTTTTGGGGTAGGATGAGGAGGTTTTTAGGCTGGACTGAGGAGGTTTTTGGGGTGTAATAAGGAGGTTTTTAGGCTGGACTAAGGAGGTTTTTAGGATGGACTAAGGAGGTTTTTGGGGAGTAATAAGGAGGTTTTTGGGGTGGGACTGAGGAGGTTTTTAGGCTGGACTGAGGAGGTTTTTGGGGTGTCCCCCACCCCCAGGGGCGAGCCCAAGACCTGGTACGGGGTCCCGTCGTTCGCGGCCGAGCACCTGGAGGAGGTGATGAAGAAGCTGACGCCGGAGCTGTTCGAGAGCCAGCCCGACCTCCTGCACCAGCTCGTCACCCTCATGAACCCCAACACCCTCATGGCCCACGGCGTCCCCGTGAGTTGGGGGCTGTCCCCAGGCCCCTCTCCCCGCCCCTGCCCCACCCCGCCGAGGCCGGGGCTCAGCCCAGGTGCGTCCCCAGGTGGTCCGGACCAACCAATGCGCCGGCGAGTTCGTCATCACCTTCCCCCGCGCCTACCACAGCGGCTTCAACCAGGGCTACAACTTTGCTGAGGCCGTCAACTTCTGCACGGCGGACTGGGTGAGCTCGGGGAGGGGCTCCAAAATACACCTGAGGGGGCAGAAAATTCACCTGGGGAGGCAGAAAATACCTGGGGGAGTCAAGGAAAGAAACGGAGGAGGGCGAAGAAAAATTTACGGGGGAACGGCGAAAAATTTGAGGGTGGGGAAAGGAAGGAAAAGAAAAGGAGAAGGTAAAATTCTGGAGGCACAAAATGTGTTTGGAGGGGCACAAAATTGCCTGGGGGGCAGAGAAATACCTGGGGGAATCAGCAAAAAAAAATTGGAGGAAGGCAAAGAAAAATTTACAGGGAAAGAGCGAAATGTGAGGGTGGAGGAAGGAAGGAAAAGAAAAGGAGAAGGTAAAATTCTGGAGGCAAAAAATGTGTTTGGAGGGGCACAAAAGTGGCTGAAGGGGGAGAAAAAATACCTGGGGAGGCAGAAAATGTACCTGGGGAGGCACAGAATATCTGGGGGAATCAACAAAAAAAGCAGAGGAGGGCAAAGAAAAATTTATGGGAAAACAGGGAAATGTGAGGGTGGAGGAAGGAAGGAAAAGAAAAGGAGAAGCCAAAATTCTGGAGGCATAAAATGTGTTTGGAGGGGCACAGAAAGTACCTGGGGAGGCATAAAAATAAACCTGGGGGGCAGAGAAATACCTGGGGAAATAAAAAAAAAAAATTGGGGAAGGTAAAGAGGGAAATGGGGAAAATTTGAGGGTGGAGGAAGGAAGGAAAAGAAAAGGAGAAGGTAAAATTGAGTGGGGCACAAAATGTATTTGGAGGGGCACAAAAGTGGCTGAAGGGGGGGAAAGAAACACCTGGGGAGGCAGAAAATGTACCTGGGGAGGCACAGAATATCTGGGGGAGTCAAGAAAAGAAACGGAGGAGGGCGAAGAAAAATTTATGGGAGAACGGCGAAAAATTTGAGGGTGGGGAAAGGAAGGAAAAGAAAAGGAGAAGCCAAAATTCTGGAGGCATAAAATGTGCTTGGAGGGGCACAAAATTGCCTGGGGGGCAGAGAAATACCTGGGGAAATAAAAAAAAAAATTGGGGAATGTAAAGAGGGAAATGGGGAAATTTGAGGGTGGAGGAAGGAAGGAAAAGAAAAGGAGAAGCCAAAATTCTGGAGGCACAAAATGTGTTTGGAGGGGCACAAAATGTGCTTGAAGGAGTAGAAGAAATACCTGGGGGGGCAGAAAATATCCCTGGGGAGACACAGAATATCTGGGGGAATCAACAAAAAAAGCAGAGGAGGGCAAAGAAAAATTTATGGGAAAACAGGGAAATGTGAGGGTGGAGGAAGGAAGGAAAAGAAAAGGAGAAGGTAAAATTCTGGAGGCATAAAATGTGCTTGGAGGGGCATAGAAAGTACCTGGGGAGGCATAAAAATAAACCTGGGGGGCAGAGAAATACCTGGGGAAATCAGCAAAAACAAATTGGGGAGGGTAAAGAGGGAAATGGGGAAAATTGAGGGTGGAGAAAGGAAGGAAAAGAAAAGGAGAAGCCAAAATTGAGTGGGGCAAAAAATGTGCTTGGAGGGGCACAAAAGTGGCTGAAGGGGGAGAAAAAATACCTGGGGAGGCAGAAAATATCCCTGGGGAGGCACAGAATACCTGGGGGAGTCAAGGAAAAAAGCGGAGGAGGGCAAAGAAAAATTTACGGGGAAAGAGTGAAAAATGTGAGGGTGGAGGAAGGAAGGAAAAGAAAAGGAGAAGGTAAAATTCTGGGGGCATAAAATGTGCTTGGAGGGGCACAAAAAGTACATGAAGGGGTAAAAGAAATACCTGGGGAGGCAGAAAATGTACCTGGGGAGGCACGGAATATATGGGGGAGTCAACAAAAAAAGCAGAGGAGGGCAAAGAAAAATTTATGGGAAAACAGGGAAATGTGAGGGTGGAGGAAGGAAGGAAAAGAAAAGGAGAAGATAAAATTCTGGAGGCATAAAATGTGCTTGGAGGGGCACAGAAAGTACCTGGGGAGGCATAAAAATAAACCTGGGGAGCAGAGAAATACCTGGGGAAATCAGCAAAAAAAATTGGGGAAGGTAAAGAGGGAAATGGGGAAATTTGAGGGTGGGGAAAGGAAGGAAAAGAAAAGGAGAAGCTAAAATTGAGTGGGGCATAAAATGTGCTTGGAGGGGCACAAAAGTGGCTGAAGGGGTAAAAGAAATACCTGGGGAGGCAGAAAATGTACCTGGGGAGGCACAGAATATCTGGGAAAATCAAGAAAAGAAACGGAGGAGGGCGAAGAAAAATTAACGGGGGAACGGCGAAAAATTTGAGGGTGGGGAAAGGAAGGAAAAGAAAAAGAGAAGGTAAAATTCTGGAGGCATAAAATGTGTTTGGAGGGGCACAAAAAGTACCTGGGGGGCAGAGAAATACCTGGGGGAATCAACAAAAAAAATTGGGGAGAGTAAAGAGGGAAATGGGGAAATTTGAGGGTGGAGGAAGGAAGGAAAAGAAAAGGAGAAGGTAAAATTCTGGGTGGCACAAAATGTGTTTGGAGGGGCACAAAAGTGGCTGAAGGGGGAGAAAAAATACCTGGGGAGGCAGAAAATGTACCTGGGGAGGCACAGAATATCTGGGGGAATCAACAAAGAAAATAGAGGAGGGCAAAGAAAAATTTACGGGGAAAGAGCGAAATGTGAGGGTGGAGGAAGGAAGGAAAAGAAAAGGAGAAGCCAAAATTCTGGAGGCACAAAATGTGTTTGGAGGGGCACAAAATTGCCTGGGGGGCAGAGAAATACCTGGGGAAATAAAAAAAAAAATTGGGGAGGGTAAAGAGGGAAATGGGGAAATTTGAGGGTGGAGGAAGGAAGGAAAAGAAAAGGAGAAGCTAAAATTGAGTGGGGCACAAAATGTGCTTGGAGGGGCACAGAAAGTACCTGGGGAGGCAGAAAAATAAACCTGGGGGGCAGAGAAATACCTGGGGAAATAAAAAAAAAAATTGGAGGAAGGCAAAGAAAAATTTACAGGGAAAGAGCGAAATTTGAGGGTGGGGAAAGGAAGGAAAAGAAAAGGAGAAGGTAAAATTCTGGAGGCATAAAATGTGTTTGGAGGGGCACAAAAGTACCTGAAGGGGGAGAAAAAATACCTGGGGAGGCAGAAAATTTACCTGAGGAGCAGAGAAATACCTGGGGGAATCAGCAAAAAAAATTGGGGAAGGTAAAGAGGGAAACGGGGAAAATTGAGGGTGGAGGAAGGAAGGAAAAGAAAATTCAGGGGGACACAAAATGTGCTTGGAGGGGCATAAAAATATACCTGGGGAGGTGGAAAATGCACCTGAGGGGGTAGAAAATGTACCTGGGGAGGCACAGAATATCTGGGAAAATCAAGAAAAGAAACGGAGGAGGGCAAAGAAAAATTTACGGGAGAACGGCGAAATTTGAGGGTGGGGAAAGGAAGGAAAAGAAAAGGAGAAGCCAAAATTCTGGAGGCATAAAATGTGTTTGGAGGGGCACAAAAAGTACCTGGGGAGGCATAAAAATAAACCTGGGGGGCAGAGAAATACCTGGGGAATCAACAAAAAAAATTGAGGAAGGTAAAGAGGGAAACGGGGAAAATTGAGGGTGGGGAAAGGAAGGAAAAGAAAAGGAGAAGCTAAAATTGAGTGGGGCATAAAACGTGCTTGGAGGGGCACAGAAAGTACCTGAAGGGGTAAAAGAAATACCTGGGGAGGCAGAAAATGTACCTGGGGAGGCACAGAATATCTGGGGGAATCAACAAAGAAAATAGAGGAAGGCAAAGAAAAATTTACGGGGGAACGGCGAAAAATTTGAGGGTGGGGAAAGGAAGGAAAAGAAAAGGAGAAGCCAAAATTCTGGAGGCACAAAATGTGCTTGGAGGGGCACAAAAGTGGCTGAAGGGGGAGAAAAAATACCTGGGGAGGCAGAAAATGTACCTGGGGAGGCACGGAATACCTGGGGGAGTCAAGGAAAAAAATGGAGGAGGACGAAGAAAAATTTACGGGGAAAGAGCGAAATGTGAGGGTGGAGGAACGAAGGAAAAGAAAAGGAGAAGCTAAAATTGAGTGGGGCATAAAATGTGCATGGAGGGGCACAAAAGTGGCTGAAGGGGTAAAAGAAATACCTGGGGAGGCAGAAAATTTACCTGAGGAGCAGAGAAATACCTGGGGGAGTCAGCAAAAAAACTCAGGGAGTGCAAAGAGGGAAACGGGGAAAATTGAGGGTGGAGAAAGAAAGAAAAAGAAAATTCAGGGGGACACAAAATGTGCTTGGAGGGGCATAAAAATATACCTGGGGAGGCAGAAAATACACCTGAGGGGGTAGAAAATGTACCTGGGGAGGCACAGAATATCTGGGAAAATCAAGAAAAAAAGCGGAGGAGGGCAAAGAAAAATTTACGGGAGAACAGCGAAATTTGAGGGTGGAGGAAGGAAGGAAAAGAAAAGGAGAAGCCAAAATTGAGTGGGGCATAAAATGTGTTTGGAGGGGCACAGAAAGTACCTGGGGAGGCATAAAAATAAACCTGGGGGGCAGAGAAATACCTGGGGGAATCAGCAAAAAAACTCAGGGAGCGCAAAGAGGGAAATGGGGAAAATTTGAGGGTGGAGAAAGAAAGAAAAAGAAAATTCTGGAGGCATAAAATGTGCTTGGAGGGGCACAGAAAGTACCTGGGGAGGTGGAAAATGCACCTGGGGAGGGAAGGAAAATACCCAGAATATTCTGTGCCCCGTTTTGGGGAGCCCCCTGAGCCCCCACAGGCAGGGGGTGCATGGAGCACTGCCCAGGCCAGGGTTACGGGGGGTTCCCCGGGTTTGGGGGTGCTGAGATCTGTTCAGGGCTGTGTTTAGGGGTCCCCCCAGCTTTTGGGGTCCCCCCTGAGCCCCCGTTTCCCCTCAGCTCCGCGCAGGCACGGGGTGCATTGAGCACTGCCCAGTTCAGGGCTATGGGAGGGTGCCCAAGTTTGGGGGCTCAGCCCAGCTGGGGTCAGGGCTGTGTTTAGGGGGTCCAGGGGGTCCCCCCAGCTTTTGGGGTCCCCCCTGACCCCCCATTTTCCCCCAGGCTGGCAGTGCATCGAGCACTACCCAGGCACTACATTGAGTTCTGGGCTATCCCAGCTTTGGGGGCTCAGCCCAGCTGGGTTCAGGGCTGTGTTTAGGGGGTCTCTGAGGTTTTGGGGACCCCCCTGACCCCCGTTTTCCCCTTTGCTCCCCGCAGGCTGGGGTTGCATTGAGCACTGCCCAGTTCAGAGCTAGGGGGTGTCTGGGCCCTGGGGTTACCCTGCTTGGTTCAGGGCTGTGTTTAGGGGTCCCCCCAGATTTCGGGGACCCCCCTGACCCCCCATTTTCCCCCAGCTCCCCTCAGGCCAGCAGTGCATTGAGCACTACCCAGTTCAGGGCTATGGGGTGTCTGAGCACTGGGGTTACCCCACTGGCTTCAGGGCTGTGTTTAGGGGTCCCCCCAGATTTCGGGGTCCCCCCTGACCCCCCGTTTCCCCCAGCTCCCCGCGGGCCGGCAGTGCATCGAGCACTACCCAGGCACTACATTGAGATCTGGGGTACCCCAGCTTTGGGGGCTCAGCCCAGCTGGGTTCAGGGCTGTGTTTAGGGGTCCCCCCAGGTTTTGGGGACCCCCTGATCCCCCATTTTCCCCCCAGCTCCCCACGGGCTGGCAGTGCATCGAGCACTACCCAGGCACTACATTGACTTCTGGGGTACCCCAGCTTTGGGGGCTCAGCCCTGGGGTTACCCCACTGGGTTCAGGGCTGTGTTTAGGGGTCCCCCCAGGTTTTGGGGACCCCCTCAGCCCCCCGTTTCTCCCCAGCTCCCCTCAGGCCGGCAGTGCATCGAGCACTGCCCAGTTCAGGGCTATGGGGTGTCTGAGCACTGGGGGTGCCCCGCTTGGTTCAGGGCTGTGTTTAGGGGGTCTCTGAGGTTTTGGGGTCCCCCCTGAGCCCCCATTTTCCCCCGTTTCCCCCAGCTCCCCGCGGGCCGGCAGTGCATCGAGTACTACCCAGGCACTACATTGACTTCTGGGGTACCCCAGCTTTGGGGGCTCAGCACTGGGGGTACCCCACTGGGTTCAGGGCTGTGTTTAGGGTGTCCAGGGGGTCCCCCCATGTTTTGGGGACCCCCCTGACCCCCCGTTTTCCCGCAGCTCCCCGCGGGCCGGCAGTGCATCGAGCACTATCGCCGCCTGCGCCGCTACTGCGTGTTCTCGCACGAGGAGCTGATCTGCAAGATGGCGGCCAGCCCCGAGAAGCTGGACCTGAACCTGGCGGCCGCCGTGCACAAGGAGATGTTCGTGCTCGTGCAGGAGGAGCGCAAGCTGCGCAAGGCCCTGCTCGAGAAGGTGGGGGCACCCCCAAAAATATGGGGGGGGGGAGGGTGGGGGGGCGCCCCCCAACAATGGGGGAGGTTGGGGGAAGGGGTAGGGGGAGATGAGGGGGGGGGGGGTTGTGGCGTTTTTGGGGGGTTGTGGAGGGGTTGGGGGGCACCTGAAGGGCTGGGGAGGGGGTGAGGGTTGGGGTTGTGGCACCTTCAGGGGGTTGTGGGGGTACTGGGGGTGTTAGGGGTACCCCAAAAGTTCTAGGGAGGGGGTGAGGGTTGTGGTTGTGCCCCCCTTAAGGGTTTATAGGGGTGTTGGGGTCACCCCAAAAGCTCTGGGGAGGGGGTGAGGGTTGGGTTTGTGTCACCTTCAGGGGGTTATGGGGGTACTGGGGGTGTTAGGGTCACCCCAAAAGCTCTGGGAAAGGGGTGAGGGTTGGGGTTGTGGCACTTTTGGGAGGTTATGGAGGGGTTGGGGGGCACCCGAAGGGCTGGGGAGGGGGTGAGGGTTGTGGTTGTGCCACCCTGAGGGCGTTATGGAGGGGTTGGGGGTGTTAGGGACACCCCAAAAACAAAGGACGGGGTTAGGGTTAGGGTTATTGCCACCCTTAAGGGTTTATAGGGGTGTTAGGGGCACCCCAAAAGCTCTGAGGATGGGGTGAGGGTTGGGGTTGTGGCACTTTTGGGGGGTTGTGGAGGGGTTGGGGGGCACCCGAAGGGCTGGGGAGGGGGTGAAGGTTGAGTTTGTGCCACCCTGAGGGGGTTATGGGGGTACTGGGAGTGTTAGGGGCACCCCAAAAGCTCTGGGGAGGGGGTGAGCGTTGGGGTTGTGGCACCCTGAGAGGGTTATGGGGGTACTGGGCACCCCAAAATCCCTGAGGAGGGGGTGAGGGTTGTGGTTGTGGCACCTTCAGGGGGTTGTGGAGGGGTTGGGGTACCCCAAAAGCTCTGGGGAGGGGGTGAGGGTTGTGTTTGTGTCACTCTTTGGGGGTTATGGGGGTACTGGGCACCCCAAAAGCTCTGAGGCGGGGGTGAGGGTCATGTTTGTGCCCCCCTTAAGGGGTTATGGGGGTACTGGGGGTGTTAGGGTCACCCCAAAAGCTCTGGAAAGGGGTGAGGGTTGGGTTTGTGGCACCCTTAGGGGGTTATGGGGGTACTGGGCACCCCAAAATCTCTGGGGAGGGGGTGAGGGTTGTGGTTGTGCCCCCCTTAAGGGTTTATAGGGGTGTTAGGGGCACCCCAAAAGCTCTGAGGATGGGATGAGGGTTGGGGTTGTGGCACTTTTGGGAGGTTATGGAGGGGTTGGGGGGCACCCGAAGGGCTGGGGAGGGGGTGAGGGTTGTGGTTTGTGCCCCCCTGAGGGGGTTATGGAGGGGTTGGTGGTGTTGGGGGCACCCCAAAATCCCTGAGGAGGGGGTGAGGGTTGGGTTTGTGCCACCCCTAAGGGTTTATAGGGGTGTTGGGGGCACCCCAAAAGCTCTGGGAAAGGGGTGAGGGTTGTGTTTGTGTCACCCTCAGGGGGTCATGGAGGGATTGGGGGCACTGAGAACACCCCAAAATCCCCACGGGGGGGTCTGGTGTCCATTTTATTACTCCCCAAAGGCATCACAGAATCAGAGCAGGAAGGGCTGGAGCTACAGGAGGGATTTTTATCCCTTTCAGGGCATCATGAAGGGATTGGGGGTGCTGAGAACACCCCAAAATCTCCATGGGGAGGGTCTGATATCCGGTTTTTTGCCCTCTCAGGGCATCACAGAATCAGAGCAGGAAGGGCTGGAGCCACAGGAGGGATTTTTATCCCTTTCAGGGCATCATGGAGGGATTGGGTCACTGAGAACACCCCAAAATCCCCATGGGGAGGGTCTGATGTTGGTTTTTTTGCCCTCTCAGAGCATCACGGAGGCAGAGCAGGAAGGGCTGGAGCTGCAGAGGGAAATGTGGGGGAATTTTTATCTCTTTGAGCAGATCATGAACAGTTTGGGGGTGCCGAGAACACCCCAAAACCTCCATGGGGGGGATCTGGTGTCCATTTTCCTGCCCCCCCAGGGCATCACAGAATCAGAGCAGGAAGGGTTGGAGCCACAGGAGGGATTTTTATCCCTTTCAGGGCATCATGAACAGTTTGGGGGCACTGAGAACACCCCAAAATCTCCATGAGCAGGGTCTGATGTTGGATTTTTTTGCCCTCTCAGGACATCACGGAGGCAGAGCAGGAAGGGCTGGAGCTGCAGGAGGGAAATGTGGGGGAATTTTAATCTCTTTGAGCAGATCATGAACAGTTTGGGGGTGCTGAGAACACCCCAAAATCCCCACGGGGGGGTCTGATCTCCATTTTTCTACCCCCCTAGGACATCACGGAGGCAGAGCAGGAAGGGTTGGAGCTACAGGGGAGATTTTTATCCCTTTCAGGGGATCATGAAGGGATTGGGGGCACTGAGAACACCCCAAAATCCCCACGGGGTGGTTCTGGTGTCCATTTTATTACTCCCTAAGGCATCACAGAATCAGAGCAGGAAGGGTTGGAGCTGCAGAGGGAAATGTGACAGAACTGGGGGGGATCTGACAGAATTTTTATCCCTTTCAGGGGATCATGAAGGGATTGGGGGCACTGAGAACACCCCAAAACCTCCATGAGCAGGGTCTGATGTTGGTTTTTTTGCCCCCCCAGGGCATCACGGAGGCAGAGCGTGAGGCCTTCGAGCTGCTGCCCGACGATGAGAGGCAGTGTGACAAGTGCAAGACCACGTGTTTCCTGTCTGCCCTGGCCTGCTACGACTGCCCCCAGGGCCTCGTCTGCCTCTACCACATGGACGATCTCTGCAAGTGCCCCCGCAGCAAGCAGTACCTCAGGTGGGGCCTGGGGGGGGTTAAAATGGGGTTTGGGGGGGTTAAAGTGGGGTTTGGAGGGGGTAAAATGGGGTTTGGGGGGTTTCAATGGGTTTGGGGGGGGTGAATGGGGTTTGGGGGGGTTAAAATGGGGTTTGGAGGGGGTTTGGGGGAGTTTGAATGGGGTTTGGGGGGGTTGAATGGGGTTTGGAGGGGTTTAAATGGGGTTTGGAGGGGTTTGAATGGGGTTTGGGGGGGTTAAACGGGGTTTGGGGGGGTTTGAATGGGGTTTGGAGGGGTTTAAATGGGGTTTGGAGGGGTTTGGATGGGGTTTGGGGGGGTTTGAGTGGGGTTTGGGGGGGTTAAATGGGGTTTGGGGGGATTAAATGGGGTTTGAAGGGGTTTGAATGGGGTTTGGGAGGGTTTAAATGGGGTTTGGGAGGGTTTAAATGGGGTTTGGAGAGGGGTTGGGGGAGTTTGAATGGGGTTTGGGGGTTTTCAATGGGGTTTGGGGGGATTAAATGGGGTTTGGAGGGGTTTGAATGGGGTTTGGGGGGGTTTGAATGGGGTTTGGAGAGGGGTTGAGGGGAGTTTGAATGGGGTTTGGGGGGTTTAAATGGGGTTTGGGGGGTTAAAATGGGTTTTGGAGGGGTTTGGGGGGTTTCAATGGGGTTTGGAGGGGTTTAAATGGGGTTTAGAGGGGTTTGAATGGGTTTGGGGGGTTTCAATGGGGTTTGGGGGGGTGAATGGGGTTTGGAGGGGTTTAAATGGGGTTTGTGGGGTTCAATGGGGTTTGGGGGTTTAGAGGGGTTTAAATGGGGTTTGGAGAGGGGTTGGGTAGAGTTTGAATGGGGTCTGGGGGGTTGAATGGGGTTTGGAGAGGGGTTGGGGGAGTTTGAATCGGGTCTGGGGGGTTTCAATGGCGTTTAGAGGGGTTTCAATGGGGTTTGGGGGGATTAAATGGGGTTTGGAGGGGTTTAAATGGGGTTTGGAAGGGGTTGGGTGGAGTTTGAATGGGGTTTGGGGGGGTTTGAATGGGGTTTGGGGGGGTTTGAATGGGGTTTGGGGGGGTTTGAATGGGGTTTGGGGGGGTTTGAATGGGGTTTGGAGAGGGGTTGGGGGAGTTTGAATCGGGTCTGGGGGGTTTCAATGGGGTTTAGAGGGGTTTAAATGGGGTTTGGGCAGATTGAATGGGGTTTGGAGGGGTTTAAATGGGGTTTAGAGGGGTTTGAATGGGGTTTGGAGGGGTTTCAGTGGGGTTTGGAGAGGGGTTGGGTAGAGTTTGAATGGGGTTTGGGGGGGTTGAATGGGGTTTGGGGGGGTTAAACTGGGTTTGGAGAGGGGTTGGGGGAGTTTGAATCGGGTCTGGGGGGTTTCAATGGCGTTTAGAGGGGTTTCAATGGTGTTTGGGGGGATTGAATGGGGTTTGGAGGGGTTTGAATGGGGTTTGGGGGGGTTTGGATGGGGTTTTGGGGGGTTTGGAGAGGGGTTGGGGGGTTTAAATGGGGTTTGGAGGGTTTAAATGGGGTTTGGAGAGGGGTTGGGGGGAGTTTGAATCGGGTTTGGGGGGGTTTAAATGAGTTTTAGGGGGGTTTAAAATGGGGTTTGGGAGAGTTTGAATGGGGTTTAGAGGGGTTTCAATGGGGTTTGGGGGGTTTGGAGAGGGGTTTGGGAGAGTTTGAATGGGGTTTGGGGCGGTTTAAATGGGGTTTGTGGGGGTTAAATGGGGTTTAGGGGGGTTTAAATGGGGTTTGGAGAGGGGTTTGGGGCTGGAAGAGGGTTGGGGGGCTGGAGCAAGATTTTGGGGGTGGGAGAGAGGTTGGGGGCAATAGTACAGGGATTTGGGGGGTGGGGAATGGGTTTTGGGTCTGGGAGAGGGATTTGGGGGTGCTGGGGACCTGGGGGTGTTTGTGGGGGTCTGTAAGATTTGGGGTTCATTTTTGGGAGGGGGGCTTTGATGTGACCCTGGGACACACGTGGGGTTGAGCTGGGGGTCCTGGTGTGACCCTGGCTGTGATTTGGGGGTGCCGAAGATCTCGGGGTGTCCCTGGGATGGGGACACAGCCATGACTTGGTGGCTCCTCTACAGATTTGGGGTGGGATTTGGGGGTGCTGGGACCTTTACTGGCTGGGCTGGGGGTCCTGGTGTGACCCTGGCTGTGATTTGGGGGTGCTGAAGATCTTGGGGTGTCCCTGGGATGGGGACACAGCCATGACTTGGTGGCTCCTCTACAGATTTGGGGTGGGATTTGGGGTTTTGGTGCCCTTGATGTGACCCTGGGGACACACGTGGGGTTGAGCTGGGGGTCCTGGTGTGACCCTGGCTGTGGTTTGGGGGTGCCGAAGATCTCAGCACCCACGAGCTCAGTCTGGGGGTCCCCTTTGTGCCTTTTGGGGTGCACGTGGGGGGCTCCCAGTGACCCCCGGTGCCCCCCAGGTACCGCTACACCCTGGACGAGCTGCCGGCCATGCTGCACAAGCTCAAGGTGCGCGCAGAGTCCTTCGACACCTGGGCCAACAAGGTGCGCGTCGCCCTCGAGGTGGAGGACGGCCGCAAGCGCAGTGAGTGGGGGTCCCCAGGGGGGTTTGGGGGGTCCCCAGAGGGGTTTGGGGGGTCCCCAGAGGGGTTTGGGGGTCACCAGAGGGAGGTTTTGGGGTCCCCAGGGGGGTTTGGGGGTCCCCAGGGGGATTTTGGGGGGCTCTCAGGGGGGTGTGGGGGGTCCCCAGGGGGTTTTGGGGGATTCTCCAGGGGGGTTTTGGGGGCTCCCAAGGGGGATTTTGGGGGGGTTCTCCGGGGGATTTTGGGGGGGGTTCTCCGGGGGGTTTTGGGGGGTTCTCCAGGGGCATTCAGGGCAGTTCTCCAGGGGGGTTTTGGGGGGGTTCTCCTGGGGGATTCTCCAGGGGGTTTTGGGGGGTTCTCCAGTGGGATTTTGGGGGGTTCTCCAGGGGGATTTTGGGGGGTTCTCCAGGGGGTTTTGGGGGGTTCTCCAGGGGGATTTTGGGGGGTCCCCATGGGTGATTCAGGGGGCCTCTGTCCAGGGGGGTTTTGGGGGGCTCTCCAGGGGGTTTTGGGGGGTTCTCCAGGGGATTTTGGGGGGTTCTCCAGGGGGTTTTGGGGGGTTCTCCAGGGGATTTTGGGGGGTCCCCATGGGTGATTCAGGGGGCCTCTCCAGGGGGGTTTGGGGGGTTCTCCGGGGGGTCCCCATGGGTGATTCAGGGGGCCTCTCCAGGGGGTTTTGGGGGGTCCCCATGGGTGATTCAGGGGGCCTCTCCAGGGGGGTTTTGGGGGGGTTCTCCAGGGGGTTTTGGGGGGTCCCCATGGGTGATTCAGGGGGCCTCTCCAGGGGGGTTTTGGGGGGGCTCACAAGGAGGATTTTGGGGGGTTCTCCGGGGGATCCCCATGGGTGATTCAGGGGGCCTCTCCAGGGGGTTTTGGGGGGCTCCCGGCCCGGCCCTGACCCCCGGCTGTGCCCGGCGGCAGCGCTGGAGGAGCTGCGGGCGCTGGAGTCGGAGGCGCGGGAGCGCAAGTTCCCCGAGAACGAGCTCCTGCACCGCCTCAAGGGCTGCCTGGGCCAGGCCGAGCGCTGCGTCTCCGAGGCCCTGGGGCTCATCAGCTCCCAGGAGACCGGGTGAGGGTCACCACGGGGTCACCACGGGGTCACCATGGGGTCACCACGGGGTCACCACGGGGTCACCACGGGGTCACCAGCTGGGCAATGTCACCAGAGTGTCCCCAGCGTCCCCATGGTGTCACCATGGGGTCACCACGGGGTCACCACAGGGTCACCACGGGGTCACCATGGGGTCACCAGAGTGTCACCAGCTGGGCAGTGTCACCACAGGGTCACTATGGTGTCACCAGCATCCCCACGGTGTCACCACGGTGTCACCATGGGGTCACCACAGGGTCACCACGGGGTCACCAGAGTGTCACCAGCAGGGCAGTGTCACCACAGTGTCCCCATGGTATCACCACAGTGTCACCAGAGTGTCCTCACAGGGTCACCAGCAGGGCAGTGTCACCACAGGGTCCCCACAGTGTCACCAGTGTCCCCACGGTGTCACCAGAGTGTCCCTAGAGTGTCACCACAGTGTCACCACAGTGCCACCAGAGTGTCACCAGGGTCCCCATGGTGTCCCCACGGTGTCACCACAGTGTCCCTGTCCCTGCAGGGTCCCTGTCCCCTTAATGTCCCTGTCCCTGCAGGGTCCCCATCCTCTTCCTGTCCTTTCCCTGTCCCCACAGTGTCCCCTCAGTGTCCCTGTCCCTGCAATGTCCCTGTCCCTGCAGTGTCCCCAGCAATGTCCCCTCAGTGTCCCTGTCCCCACAGTGTCCCCACAGTGTCCCTGTCCCCTCCCTGTCCCCAGCAATGTCCCCACAGTGTCCCCAGCAATGTCCCCACAATGTCCCTGTCCCCTCCCTGTCCCCACAGTGTCCCCACAGTGTCCCTGTCCCTGCAATGTCCCTGTCCCCACAGGGTCCCCAGCAATGTCCCCTCAGTGTCCCTGTCCCCACAGTGTCCCCACAGTGTCCCTGTCCCCGCAGTGTCCCTGTCCCCGCAGGGTCCCTGTCCCCGCAGGGTCCCTGTCCCCTCCCTGTCCCCAGCAATGTCCCCACAATGTCCCTGTCCCCACAGTGTCCCTGTCCCCGCAGTGTCCCTGTCCCCGCAGGGTCCCTGTCCCCTCCCTGTCCCCAGCAATGTCCCCACAATGTCCCTGTCCCCACAGTGTCCCTGTCCCCAGCAGTGTCCCTGTCCCCAGCAATGTCCCCTCAGTGTCCCTGTCCCCACAGTGTCCCCTCAGTGTCCCTGTCCCCTCCCTGTCCCCAGCAATGTCCCCACAATGTCCCTGTCCCCACAGTGTCCCTGTCCCCAGCAGTGTCCCTGTCCCCAGCAATATCCCCTCAGTGTCCCTGTCCCCACAGTGTCCCCACAGTGTCCCTGTCCCCTCCCTGTCCCCAGCAATGTCCCCTCAGTGTCCCTGTCCCCGCAGGGTCCCCGCGCCGGCGCTGACGCTGGAGGAGCTGCGGGCGTTCCTGGAGCAGATGAACCAACTGCCCTGCGTGATGCACCAGATCGGGGACGTGCAGGTGGGACACGGGGTCACGCGGGGTCACGCGGGGTCACACGGGGTCACCTGGGGTCACGCGGGGTCACGCGGGGTCACGCGGGGTCCCTGGAGTGTCACACAGTGTCCCAGTGGTGTCACACAGTGTCTGGGCTGTCATACAGTGTCACAGGCGTGTCCCTGTGTGTCCCATTGCTGTCCCCTGTGTGTCCCACATTGTCCCTGTGTGTCCCTGTCCCCGTGTCCCATTGCTGTCCCCATGATGTCCCACACTGTCCCCATGATGTCCCACACTGTCCCCTGTGTGTCCCATTGGTGTCCCTGTGTGTCCCACACTGTCTCCTGTCCATCCCTGACCCCATGTCCCCCCACCCAGGCCCTGCTGGACCCAGTCGAAGCCTTCCAGACCAAGGGGGGGAATCTCTGGGGTGTCCCCACACTGTCCCATTGCTGTCCCCACGATGTCCCACACTGTCCCCATGATGTCCCACACTGTCCCCTGTGTGTCCCCATGATGTCCCACACTGTCCCCATGATGTCCCACACTGTCCCATTGCTGTCCCCATGATGTCCCACACTGTCCCCACGATGCCCCACACTGTCCTCTGTGTGTCCCCATGATGTCCCACACTGTCCCCATGATGTCCCACACTGTCCCATTGCTGTCCTCATGATGTCCCACACTGTCCCCACGATGTCCCACACTGTCCCATTGCTGTCCCCACGATGTCCCACACTGTCCTCTGTGTGTCCCCATGATGTCCCACACTGTCCCCACGATGTCCCACACTGTCCCATTGCTGTCCCCATGATGTCCCACACTGTCCCCTGTGTGTCCCAATGATGTCCCACACTGTCCCCACAATGTCCCACACTGTCCCCTGTGTGTCCCCACAATGTCCCACACTGTCCCATTGCTGTCCCCATGATGTCCCACACTGTCCCCATGATGTCCCACACTGTCCCATTGCTGTCCCCATGATGTCCCACACTGTCCCCTGTCTGTCCCTGTCCCCGTGTCCCCTGTCTGTCCCCACAATGTCCCACACTGTCCCATTGCTGTCCCCATGATGTCCCACACTGTCCCCATGCTGTCCCACACTGTCCCCACGATGTCCCACACTGTCCCCATGATGTCCCACACTGTCCCCATGATGTCCCACACTGTCCCCACGATGTCCCACACTGTCCCCTGTCCCCCCAGGCCCTGCTGGACCGAGTCGAAGCCTTCCAGGCCGAGGCCCGGGCCGCCCTGGCCGTTCCCCCTCCGGGCGCGGGGGCCCTGCAGGAGCTGCTGGAGCGCGGGGCCCGCCTGGGCGTGGAGGTGCCCGAGGGCCGGCGGCTGGAGCGGCAGCTGGCCCAGGCCGCCTGGCTGGAGGAGGTGACGGCCACGCTGCGCTCCCCCCGCGCCCGCGTCCCCCTGCCCGTCATGCGCGGCCTCATCCAGGCCGGCCGCACCGTGGCCCCCAGCCCCGCCGTGGACGTGGCCATGGCCGAGCTGCAGGAGCTGCTGACCATCGCCCAGCGCTGGGAGGAGAAGGCCCAGATGTGCCTCGAGGCCAGGTCGGGGCCAGGGAGCCCGAGCCGGGGGCAGGGGGGAGGGTGGAGCTGTCCCTAAAGGGAGAGACCCCGACCCGGGCGGGGATAAAGGGGCTGGAGATAAAGGGGCTGGAGCTGTCCCCAAAGGGAGATAAAGGGGCTGGAGATAAAGGGGCTGGAGGTGTCCCTAAATGGAGATAAAGGGGCTGGAGCTGTCCCCAAAAGGAGATAAAGGGGCTGGAGGTGTCCCCAAATGGAGATAAAGGGGCTGGAGATAAAGGGGCTGGAGGTGTCCCCAAGGGGAGATAAAGGGGCTGGAGCTGTCCCCAGGGGGAGGGACCCCGACCCAGGGAGAGATAAAGGGGCTGGAGCCCTCTCCAAATGGAGATAAAGGGACTGGAGCTGTCCCCAAGGGGGCTGGAGCTGTCCCCAAATGGACTGGAACCATCCCCAAAGGGAGAGACTCTAACCCAGGGGAAGATAAAGGGGCTGGAGTGTCCCCAAAGGGGCTGGAGCTGTCCCCAGAGGGAGATAAAAGGGGCTGGAGCTGTCCCCAAAGGGGCTGGAGTGTCCCCAAAGGGGCTGGAGGTGTCCCCAAAGGGGCTGGAGCTGTCCCCAGAGGGAGATAAAGGGGCTGGAGTGTCCCCAAAGGGGCTGGAGGTGTCTCCAAAGGGGCTGGAGCTGTCCCCAAATGGAGATAAAGGGGCTGGAGTGTCCCCAAAGGGGCTGGAGCTGTCCCCAGAGGGGCTGGAGCTGTCCCCAAAGGGACTGGAACCATCCCCAAAGGGGCTGTAGTGTCCCCAAAGGGGATGGAGCTGTCCCCAGAGGGGATGGAGCTGTCCCCAAAGGGGCTGGAGCTGTCCCCAGAGGGGCTGGGGTGTCCCCAGGGGGAGGGGGGCGCTGGGGCTGTGCCCTCTGTTCCCTGAGTTGGGACAAAGGGGCTGGGGGTGACTCTGTGGCGAGGGGGATGAAAATTTGGGGTTCAGCTGCTCCTCAGAGGCTCCTGCCCTGGCTTTGGGGTGTCAGGGGGAGCTCTGGGGGTGTCATGGGGGTCCCTGGGGGTGTCAGGGATCTCAGGGGGTATCAGGGGGTCTCTGGGGTGTCAGGGGGGTCTCAGGTTCCTGGCTCTGGGGTATCATGGGGGTCTCTGGGGTGTCAGGGGGGTCCCTGGGGGTATCAGGGGTGTCATGGGGGTCTCTGGGGTGTCAGGGGGGTCTCAGGTCCCTGGCTCTGGGGTGTCGGGGGGTCTCTGGGGTATCAGGGGGGTCCCTGGGGGTCCCTGGGGTATCAGGGGGTCTCAGGTCTCTGGGGTATCAGGGGGTCTCTGGGGTGTCAGGGGGGTCTCAGGTCCCTGGCTCTGACCCCCCGCAGGCAGAAGCACCCCCCGGCCACGCTGGCTGCCATCATCAAGGAGGCCGAGAACATTCCAGCGCTGCTGCCCAACATCCAGGCCCTGAAGGAGGCCCTGGGCAAGGCCCGAGCCTGGATCGCCGACGTCGAGGAGATCCAGGTGGGCTCTGCACCCCTGGGACCCCTTGGGACACCCTGGGACACCCCCCCTGAAACCCCCCTGGGACACCTGAAACCCCCTGGGACACCCTGAGACCCCCCTGAGACCCCTGGGAAACCCTGAGACTCCCTGGGACCCCCCTGGGATCCCCTGGGACACCCTGAGACCCCCTGGGACACCTGAAACTGCCCCTGGGACCCCCTGAAACCCCCCTGGGACACCCCCTGGGACCCCCTGACACCCCCTGGGACCCCCTGGGACACCCAAGACCCCCTGACACCCCTGGGACACCCTGAGACCCCCGAGACCCCCAGGGACACCCTGGGACCCCTCACTGCACAGCCCTGAGTGCCTGGGCTGTCCCCTGGACAGGGGACACCTCTGTGTCCCCATCCTGGACACATGGACACCTCCCTGTCCCTGTCATGGACTCTGGACACCCCTGTGTCCCCACACTGTCCCCATGGACACTGGACACCTCCCTGTCCCTGTCCCCATGGATTCTGGACACTGCACATCCTTGTCTTGTCCCTGTGGACATTGGACACCCCTGTGTCCCCATCCTGTCCCCATGGATTCTGGACATTGTCCATCCCTGTCCCTGTCGTGGACTCTGGACACCCCTGTGTCCCCACACTGTCCCTGTGGACACTGGACACCTCCCTGTCCCTGTCCCCATGGATCCTGGACACTGCACATCCTTGTCTTGTCCCTGTGGACGTTGGACACCCCTGTGTCCCCATTCTGTCCCCCTGGATGCTTTTGTGTCCCTGTCCCCATAGACACTGGACATTGTCCATCCCTGTCCTGTCCCCACGGACACTGGACACCTCCACGTCCCTGTCCCCATGGACCTCCCATCTGCCACCGTGTCCCATCCCATCCTGTCCCTGTTCCTGACACCGTGTCCCCGTGTGTCCCCATGTGTCCCCATGTCACCCCTGACCCCGTGTCCCCCCAGAACGGTGACCATTACCCGTGCCTGGATGACCTGGAGGGTTTGGTGTCCCCATGTCCCCATGTCACCCATGTCACTGTCCCCTCAGAACGGTGACCATTACCCGTGCCTGGATGACCTAGAGGGTTTGGTGGCCATGTCACCCATGTCACCCATGTCACTGTCACTGTCCCCCCAGAACGGTGACCATTACCCGTGCCTGGATGACCTGGAGGGTCTGGTGGCCGTGGGCCGGGACCTGCCCGTGCGCCTGGAGGAGCTGCGGCAGCTCGAGGTGCAGGTGGGCACCGCGCACTCCTGGCGGGACAAGGCCTCCCGCACCTTCCTCAAGAAGAACTCCTGCTACACCCTGCTCGAGGTGGGTCTGGGGGAGGCCCTGGGGGGGCTCTGGGGGGTCCTGGCGGGGCGCTGACCCCTCCATGGCGTCCCCCAGGTGCTGTGTCCCTGCGCCGACGCCGGCTCCGACAGCAGCAAGAGGCTCAAGTGGCGGCAGGAGCCGGGGCTCTACCGCCTGGACGCCGAGAGCTTGGGGCTGTCGGCGCAGGACCTGCGGGACCCCGGGGCCGTGGTGAGCAGGGGGGGCTCTGGGGGGCACCCCCAGCACTGGCACTGGTCCCATCCCTGCTGTGCCCACCCCGGGATTGGGGTGGTTGGGGTGGGGGGCACCGCGTCCGCCCTCGATTCTGCTCATATTCGTTATTCTCCCTGAACTGGGGGGGGTTTAGGTGTTTGGGGGTGGGGGGCACCCACATTCCCCCAGTTCTTGTCACCTCTCTCACCCCACTGCTGTCCCCCAGATTTTGGCATTCGGGGGTTTGGGGTGGGGGGCAGCACATCCAGCCTCGATTGCTGTTATCGCTCATGTTCCTCGTTCTCCTTAGACTGGGGGGTTTGGGCATGGGGGGCACCCACGTTCCCCCAGTCCCTGTCCCCTCTCTCAGCCCTCACCTCCCTCAGATCTGGGCATTCAGGGGTTTGGGGTGGGGGGCACCACGTCTGACCTGGGTTCCTGTCACTGCTCGTGTTCCTTGCTCTCCCTAGGTTGGGGGGTTTAGGGGTGTGGGGATGGGGCACACCCTGTGACCCCCCCAACCCTGTCACCTCTCACACTCCCCATTTCCCTCCAGATCCAAGTGTTTGGGGTTTTGGGCATGGGGCACCCACATTTCCCCAGTCCCTGTCACCTCTCACGCCTCTACTGTTCCCCAGATCTTGGCACTCAAGGATTTGGGGTGGGGGGCACCCACATTTCCTCCATCCCTGTCCCCTCTCACCCCCTGCTCCCCCCCCCGAATTGTGGCATTTTGGGGTGGGGGTCACACCCTATGACCCCCCCCACTCATTGTCCCCTGTCACCCCTTGCTCTCCTCCACCCCAGATTTTGACATTCAAGGATTTGGGGTGGGGGGCACCCACATTTCCTCCATCCCTGTCCCCTCTCACCCCCTGCTCTCCCCCAGATTGTGGCGTTCAAGGAGGGCACTGAGGGGATTTGGGGTGGGGGTCACACCCTGTGTCACCCCCAATCTCTGTCCCCCCAGATCGTGGCATTTAAGGAGGGTGAACAGAAGGAGAAGGAGGGCACTGAGGGGTTTGGGGTGGGGGTAACCCCCCAGTCTCCCCCTGTTCTGTCCCCCAGATTGTGGCACTCAAGGAGGGCACTGAGGGGGTTTGGGATGAGGGGGTTTGATATGAGGGTCACACCCTGTGTCACCCCCAATCTCTGTCCCCCCAGATCGTGTCATTTAAGGAGGGCACTGAGGGGATTGGGATGAGGGTCCCACCCTCTCCCCCTGTTCTATCCCCCCAGATCGTGGCATTTAAGGAGGGGGAACAGAAGGAGAAGGAGGGCACTGAGGGGTTTGGGGTGGGGGTAACCCCCCAATCTCACTCCGTTCTATCCCCCAGATTGTGGCACTCAAGGAGGGCGAGCAGGAGGGCACTGAGGGGCTTTGGGATGAGGGTCCCACCCTCTCCCCCTGTTCTATCCCCTCAGATCGTGGCATTTAAGGAGGGCACTGAGGGGTTTAGGATGAGGGTAACCCCCTAGTCTCATCCTGTTCTGTCCTCCAGATTGTGGTATTTAAGGAGGGTGAACAGAAGGAGAAGGAGGGCACTGAGGGGTTTGGGATGAGGGGTTTGATATGAGGGTCACACCCTGTGTCACCCCCCAATCTCTGTATCCCCAGATTGTGGCGTTCAAGGAGGGTGAACAGAAGGAGAAGGAGGGAATGCTGCGGCTCCGCCACGCCAACGCCCAGAAATCGGCGCCGCCCCTGCCCGGCCCGGGCCCTCCCTCCTGCGTGTGCGGGCAGCCCTCGGGGCCGGCCATGCTGCAGTGCCAGCTCTGCCGGGACTGGTTCCACGGCTCCTGCGTGGCCTGGCCCCGCCTGGGCTCCCAGAAACCGTCGCCGGCCTGGTGGGAGTGGGACGCCAAGTTCCTGTGCCCGCTGTGCCAGCGCTCGCGGCGGCCGCGCCTCGAGACCATCCTGGCGCTGCTGGTGGCCCTGCAGAAGCTGCCGGTGCGGCTGCCCGAGGGCGAGGCCCTGCAGTGCCTCACCGAGAGAGCCATCACCTGGCAGGACCGCGCCCGCCAGCTCCTGGCGTCCCCCGAGGTGGCCGGGCCCCTGGAGCGCCTGGCGGCCCTGAGGCAGCGGCTGTGCCACGGCGACGGCGATGGAGCCCTGCGCGAGGCCAGCCGCAACGAGCAGACCAAGGTGGGGAATTAAAGGGGTTTTGGGGTGATTTGGGGAGGTTTTAGGGAGATTTGGGGATGATTTGGGGGGAATTATGGGGGTTTTAGGGAGATTTGGGGGTGATTTGGGGTGTCAGGGCCCTGTGGCACCGGCTCTGCCACGGTGACGGTGCCGGCGCCCTGCGCGAGGCCAGCCGCAACGAGCAGACCAAGGTGGGCAAATTTTGGGGAGATTTAGGGGGGTTTATGGGGGTTTTAGGGTGATTTGGGGAGGTTTTAGGGAGATTTTGGGATGATTTGGGGGGAATTATGGGGGTTTTAGGGAGATTTGGGGGGGTTTTAGGGGAGGTTTGGGGGGTGATTTGGGGTGTCAGGGCCCTGCGGCACCGGCTGCACCACGGTGATGGTGACGGTGCCCTGCACGAGGCCAGCCGCAACGAGCAGACCAAGGTGGGCAGGTTTTGGGGAGATTTGGGGGGGTTTAAGGGGGTTTTAGGGAGATTTAGAGGGGTTTGGGGGTGATTTGCGAGGGTTTTAGGGGAGGTTTGGGGGTGATTTGGGGTGTCAGGGCCCTGCGGCAGCGGCTGCGCCACGGCGATGGTGACGGAGCCCTGCGCGAGGCCAGCCGCAATGAGCAGACCAAGGTGGGCAGGTTTTGGGGAGATTTAGGGGGGGTTTGGGGTGATTTGGGGGGAATTATGGGGGTTTTAGGGAGATTTGGGGGGGTTTTAGGGAGATTTGGGGGTGATTTGGGGTGTCAGGGCCCTGCGGCAGCGGCTGCACCACGGTGATGGTGACGGAGCCCTGCGCGAGGCCAGCCGCAATGAGCAGACCAAGGTGGGCAGGTTTTGGGGAGATTTAGGGGGTTTATGGGGGTTTTAGGGAGATTTGGGGGGGAATTATGGGAGTTTTAGGGGAGATTTGGGGAATTTTAGGGGAGATTTGGGGTATCAGGGCCCTGCGGCACCGGCTGCACCATGGTGATGGTGACGGTGCCCTGTGTGAGGCCAGCCGCAACGAGCAGACCAAGGTGGGCAGGTTTTGGGGAGATTTAGAGGGTTTTGGGGTGATTTGGGGGGAATTATGGGAGTTTTAGGGGAGATTTGGGGGGAATTTATGGTGTCGGGGCCCTGCGGCAGCGGCTGCACCGCAGCGATGGTGACAGGGCCCTGCGTGAGGCCAGCCGCAACGAGCAGGCCAAGGTGGGGATAGGGGAGATTTAGGGGGGTTTATGGGGGTTTTAGGGAGATTTAGGGGCGAATTATGGGGGTTTTAGGGAGATTTGGGGGGGAATTATGGGTGTTTTAGGGAGATTTGGGGGTGATTTGGGGTGTCAGGGCCCTGCGGCACCGGCTGCACCACGGTGACGGTGATGGTGCCCTGTGTGAGGCCAGCCGCAACGAGCAGGCCAAGGTGGGCAGGTTTTGGGGAGATTTAGGGGGGTTTTGGGGTGATTTGGGGGGAATTATGGGAGTTTTAGGGGAGATTTGGGGGAATTTATGGTGTCGGGGCCTTGCGGCAGCGGCTGCACCACAGCGATGGTGACAGGGCCCTGTGTGAGGCCAGCCGCAACGAGCAGGCCAGGGTGGGCAAATTTTGGGGCTTTTAGGGAGATTTGGAGAAGTTTTGGGGGAGATTTGGGGGTGATTTGGGGAGGAATTCAGGGTGTCCGAGCCAGCTGCAATGAGCAGACCAAGGTATGGGAATTTAGGGGGGGTTTGGGGGAAATTAGGGGGGTTTTAGGGAGATTTGGGGTGTCAGGGCCCTGTGCGAGGCCAGCCACAAGGAGCAGACCAAGGTGTGGAATTTCGGGGGAATTCTGGGGGTTTTAGGAAGATTATGGGGTTTTGGGGGGAATTATGGGGGTCTTTGGGAAATTTATGGGGGTTTTGAGGGGGATTATAGGGGTTTTAGGGAGATTTGGGGGAGATTTAGGGGGAATTTAGGGTGTCAGGGCCCTGCATGAGGCCAGCCGCAACGAGCAGACCAAGGTGGGTTTTGGGGGAAATTATGGGGTTTTTTGTGGAATTGTGGGGGGTTTTGGGGGAAATTATGGGGTTTTTTGTGGAATTATGGGGGGTTTGGAGGGGAATTATGGGGTTTTTTGTGGAAATATGGGGGGTTTTAGGGGGAATTGTGGGGGTTTGAGGGAGGAATTCAGGGTGTCAGAGCCAGCTCCAACGGGCAGACCAAGGTGGGGATTGGGGGCAGGGTTTTGGGGGATTTTTGGGGGATTTGGGGGGAATTTGGGGTGTTTTTGAGGTTATGGGGTGGTTTTGAGGTGTTTTTGGGGTTATGGGGTGTTTTTTGGTGTGTTTTTGGGGTTTTGGGGTGTTTCTGGGGTGTTTTTGGGGTTATGGGGTGTTTTGGGGGTGTTTTTGGGGTTATTGGGTGGTTATGGTGTGGTTTTGGGGTTATAGGGTGTTTTTGAGGTGTTTTTGAGGTGTTTTTGAGGTGTTTTTGGGGTTTTGGGGTGTTTTTGAGGTGTTTTTGAGGTGTTTTGGGGGTTTTGGGGTGTTTTTGAGGTGTTTTGGGGGTTATGGGGAGTTTTTGGCGTGTTTTGGGGATTTGGGATGTTTTTGAGGTGTTTTTGGGGTTTTGGGGTGATTTTGGTGTGTTTTTGAGGTTATGAGGTGTTTTTGGGGTGACTTTGGGGCTGGGGGAGGCTGACCCCCCCAGAACACCTTCCCTGCATCCCCCCCAGGTGTCGGTGGAGAACGGGGACGCCCCCAGCCCGGAGAAGAACGGAGCCCTGCCCTCGGGTGAGCGGGGCCGGGGCCTGGGGAGACCCCCGGGATCCTGGGGATCCCATGGGCAGGGACAGGGGGACCCAGGGTGGGACAGGGGGACCCAGGGACGGACAGACGGGTCCAGGAGGGACAGGGGGACCCGGGAGGGACAGACAGGTCCAGGATGGGACCCAGGGACAGACAGAGGGATCAGGGAGGGACAGGGGGATCCAGGATGGGATCAGGGAGGGACAGAGGGATCCAGGGACGGACAGAGGGATCCAGGAGGGACAGGGGGACCCAGGAGGGACAGACGGATCCAGGGATGGACAGACGGATCCAGGATGGCATCAGGGAGGGACAGAGGGATCCAGGGATGGGATCCAGGATGGGACAGAGGGATCCAGGAGGGATAGGGGGATCCAGGGACAGACAGACGGATCCAGGGATGGACAGAGGGGTCCAGCAGATCCCACGGGGCAGGGACAGAGCGATCCGGGGATCCCCTGGGTCCCGGGTGAGCTCAGCGGTGCTGGGGGCTCCTGTGGATCTCTGGGGGTCCCTGTGGTGTCCCCATGGTGTCCCCTCCATGTCCCCATGGTGTCCCTGCAGAGCTGGAGGTGCTGAGTGCGCCGTGTCCCCCTGTTCCAATGTCCCCATGGTGTCCCCATGGTGTCCCCGTGGTGTCCCCACGATGTCCCCGCAGACCTGGAGGCGCTGAGCCCACTCTGTGTCCCCACGTCCTTGCGTCCCCAAGCCCCTGTGGTGTCCCCACACTGTCCCCACACTGTCCCCACGATGTCCCCATGGTGTCCCCGCAGAGCTGGAGGCGCTGAGCGTGGCCCTGCTGGGGCTGCAGGGTCCCTGTGTCCCCATGTCCCCACAATGTCCCCATGTCCCTGCAGAGCTGGAGGTGCTGCCGCGGCTGCAGAGCCCCATGCTGGAGCTGGCAATGGGGACATGTCCATGTCCCCTCACTGTCCCCATGGTGTCCCCGCAGAGCTGGAGGCGCTGAGCACGGTGCTGCCCCCCATGGTGTCCCCATGTCACTGTGGTGTCCCCATGGTGTCCCCTCACTGTCCCCATGTCCCCATGGTGTCCCCTCACTGTCTCCATGATGTCCCCGCAGAGCTGGAGGCGCTGGGCGCGGCGCTGTCCCCCATGGTGTCCCCATGTCCCTGTGGTGTCCCCTCACTGTCCCCTCACTGTCCCCGCAGAGCTGGAGGCGCTGGGCGCGGCGCTGCCGCGGCTGCAGGGCCCGGTGCTGGAGCTGCCCGAGGGCACACACGCTGTGTCCCCATGGTGTCCCCATGTTGTCCCCTCACTGTCCCCTCGCTGTCCCCGCAGAGCTGGAGGCGCTGGGCGCGGTGCTGCCCCCCATGGTGTCCCCATGGTGTCCCCTCACTGTCCCCTCACTGTCCCCTCACTGTCCCCTCGCTGTCCCCGCAGAGCTGGAGGCGCTGGGCGCGGCGCTGCCCCCCATGGTGTCCCCATGTCACTGTGGTGTCCCCTCACTGTCCCCTCGCTGTCCCCGCAGAGCTGGAGGCGCTGGGCGCGGCGCTGCCGCGGCTGCAGGGCCCGGTGCTGGAGCTGCCCGAGGCGGCGCGGCGGCCGCTGGAGGAGCTGATGATGGAGGGGGACCTGCTGGAGGTGACGCTGGACGAGGCCCAGAGCATCTGGCGGCTGCTGCAGGCGACGCGCCCGCCCCCGCTGGGGCTGTTCCGCCTGCTGCTCGAGGTACGGCACCCCGAAACTGCCACGGGCACCCCGAAACTGACACGGGACCCCGAAACTGCCCTGGGGACCCCGAAACTGACACGGGACCCCAAAACTGACACGGGCACCCCGAAACTGCCACGGCACCCCGAAACTGACACGGGACCCCGAAACTGACACGGGGACCACGAAACTGACACAGGCAACCCGAAACTGACACGGCACCCCGAAACTGACACGGGCACCCCAAAACTGACACGGGACCCCGAAACTGCCCTGGGGACCCCGAAACTGACACGGGCACCCGAAACTGACACGGGACCCCGAAACTGACACGGGCACCCCGAAACTGACACGGGCACCCCGAAACTGACACGGGCACCCCGAAACTGACACGGGGACCCCGAAACTGCCATGGGAGCCCCAAAACTGACACAGGGTACAGAGCAAACCCCCGAAACTGACACGGGCACCCCAAAACTGACACGGGGTACAGAGCAAACCCCCCAAAACTGACACGGGCACCCCAAAACTGCCATGGGAGCCCCAAAACTGCCCTGGGGACCCCGAAACTGCCACGGGCACCCCAAAACTGCCACGGGGACCCCAAAACTGCCATGGGAGCCCCAAAACTGCCACGGGTACCCCGAAACTGCCACGGGCACCCCAAAACTGCCCTGGGGACCCCAAAACTGCCACGGGGACCCGAAACTGCCATGGGCACCCCAAAACTGACACAGGCACCCCAAAACTGCCATGGGAGCCCCAAAACTGCCATGGGGACCCCAAAACTGCCACGGGGACCCTGAAACTGCCACAGGTACCCCGAAACTGCCATGGGGACCCCGAAACTGCCATGGGCACCCCAAAACTGCCCTGGGGACCCCAAAACTGCCACGGGGACCCCGAAACTGCCCTGGGAGCCCCAAAAACTGCCACGGGAGCCCCAAAACTGCCCTGGGGACCCCCAAAACTGCCACAGGGACCACGAAACTGCCCTGGGGACCCCAAAACTGCCCAGGGTACAGAACAAACCCCCCAAAACTGCTCAAATCCCTTCTGGGCACCCCAAAACTGCCCTAAATCATCTCCCTTGAACCCCAAAACTGCCCCTAAATGATCTCTTAGAGCTCTTATTGACCCCCTCAAATTCTCTCAGAGACCCCAAAACTGGGGGGGGGGGGTCCCCCAAAACTCCCCCCATCCCCTCCTTAACCCCTCCCCACCAACTCTTTGGGGCGAGGGTCCCCAAATCCCCTCGGAGCCCCCAAATCCCTCCTTGCACTGCTCTGCCCCCACCCCGGGCACCCCAAACCCATTGGGACCCCCTCTGTACCCCATAATTCCCCCACTGACCCCTCATTAACCCTCTCTGTACCCCACAACCCTCCCATCAACCCCTTTTGTACCCCATAATTCCCCCATTAACCCCCTCTACACCCCTTAACCCTTTCTGTACCCCACAACACCCCCAATAAACCCCTTCTGCACCCCATTAACCCCTTCTGTACCCCATAATCCCTCATTAACCCTCTCTCTGCCCCATTAACCCCCTCTATACCTCATAATCCCCCATTAACCCCTTCTGTACCCCATAATCCCCCCCTTAACCCCTCCTGCATCCCCTCTATACCCCACCACCCCCCCATTAACCCCTGTCAGCCCAGCCCCTCCCTCCCCATTTGGGGGTGTCTGACGGGGGTCTCTATGTCCCCCCTCCCGATTTGGGGGTGTCTCATGGGGGTCCCTGTGTGTGTGCCCCCCCCATTTGGGGGTGTCTGGTGGGGCTGTCCCCTCCTGTCCCCATTTTGGGCTGTCTGAGGGTCCCTCTGTCTGTGTGTGTCCCTGTCCCCATTTGGGGTGTCTGAGGGTCTCTCTCTGTGTCCCTGTCCCCATTTTGGGGTGTCTGAGGGTCTCTCTGTGTCCCTGTCCCCAATCTGGGTGTATCTGAGGGTCTCTCTGTGTCCCTGTCCCCATTTTGGGGTGTCTGACGGGGGTCCCTGTGTGCGTCCCCTGTCCCCAGCTGGAGCAGGCTGAGCGCCGGGGTGTCTGAGGGTCTCTCTGTGTGTGTGTGTCCCTGTCCCCATTTGGGGTGTCTGAGGGTCTCTCTGTGTCCCTGTCCCCATTTGGGGTGTCTGAGGGTCTCTCTGTGTGTCCCTGTCCCCATTTGGGGTGTCTGACGGGGGTCTCTCTGTGTGTGTCCCCCTCCCCAGCTGGAGCAGGTCGAGCACCGGGGTGTCTGACAGGGGTCTCTCTCTGTGTGTCCCTGTCCCCAGTCTGGGTGTATCTGAGGGTCTCTCTGTGTCCCTGTCCCCATTTGGGCTGTCTGACAGGGGTCCCTCTCTGTGTCCCTGTCCCCATTTGGGGTGTCTGAGGGTCTCTCTGTGTGTCCCTGTCCCCATTTGGGGTGTCTGAGGGTCTCTCTGTGTGTCCCTGTCCCCATTTTGGGCTGTCTGACGGGGGTCCCTCTCTGTGTGTCCCTGTCCCCATTTGGGGTGTCTGAGGGTCTCTCTGTGTGTCCCTGTCCCCATTTTGGTGTGTCTGACGGGGGTCTCTGTGTGTCCCTGTCCCCATTTGGGGTGTCTGACGGGGGTCTCTCTGTGTGTCCCTGTCCCCATTTTGGGGTGTCTGACAGGGGTCCCTCTCTGTGTGTCCCTGTCCCCATTTTGGGGTGTCTGACGGGGGTCTCTCTGTGTCCCCTCCATCCCCAGCTGGAGCAGGCCGAGCGCCGGGCTGTCTGAGGGTCTCTCTGTGTCCCTGTCCCCATTTTGGGGTGTCTGAGGGTCTCTCTGTGTCCCTGTCCCCATTTTGGGGTGTCTGAGGGTCTCTCTCTGTGTCCCTGTCCCCAATCTGGGTGTATCTGAGGGTCTCTCTCTGTGTCCCCCTCCCCAGCTGGAGCAGGCCGAGCGCCGGGGTGTCTGAGGGTCTCTCTGTGTCCCTGTCCCCATTTGGGGTGTCTGACGGGGGTCTCTGTGTGTCCCCTCCATCCCCAGCTGGAGCAGGCCGAGCGCCGGGCTGTCTGACAGGGGTCTCTCTGTGTCCCTGTCCCCATTTGGGGTGTCTGACAGGGGTCCCTCTCTGTGTGTCCCTGTCCCCATTTTGGTGTGTTTGACGGGGGTCTCTCTCTCTCTCTGTGTCCCCCTCCCCAGCTGGAGCAGGCCGAGCGCCGGGGGCCTCGCGCCCGCGGCCGGGACCCCGAGAGGCGCCGGAAGCGCCGGGCGGAGCGGGGGGGCGGGGGGCACCTCCTCCCCTCCCTGGCCAAGGAGGAGCTGGAGCCAAAGAGGAGCCGGGGAACCGAGGGCGGGGGGGACCCCCGGGAGAGCCCCACGGCCGCGGCCCAGACCCCGGGGGTGAGTGCGGGGGGACGGTGGGGACACGGGGGTCAATGGGGAGGGGATTGTGGGGCACACAAGGGGTTAATGGGGGTGTTATGGGGTACCGAGGGGGTTAATGGGGGTGCAGAGGGGGTTAAGGGGGGTACAGAAGGGGTTAATGGGGAGGGGATTGTGGGGCACACAAGGGGTTAATGGGGGGATTGGGGTGTACAGAAGGGGTTAATGGGGTACAGAGGGGGTTAAGGGGGGTGTTATGGGGTACAGAAGGGGTTAATGGGGGGATTGTGGGGTACAGAAGGGGTTAATGGGGCACAGAGGAGGTTAATGGGGTGCAGAAGGGGTTAATGGGGGACATTATGGGGTACAGAGGGGGTTAATGGGGGTCCGGGAGGATTCTGGGGTGCAGAGCAGCGGCTCTGGGGGCTTCCCCCTATCCAGGGATCAATGGGGTTGCTTTGGGGGTGCAGCAGTTTTGGGGTACAGCAGTTTTGGGGTACAGTTGTTTTTGGGATACAATTGCTTTGGGGTACAGTGATTTTGGGGTGCAGTTGTTTTTGGGGTACAATAATTTTGGGGTGCAGCGGTTTTGGGGTGCAGCGGTTCCAGGCCTGTCCCCCCCTGTGCCCCCCAGGACTCGTGACGCGGCGCCCCCAGCTCGGACACACAGACAGACACGGACGGACCGACGGACGCGCCTGACACGGTGGGGATGGACTGGGAGGGGCCACCCCGGCCCCGCCCCCTCACTCTGAGCCCCTCCCCCCCATCCCCACCCCCCCGATTTGGGGCTGGGGGTGCTGGGGGGGGGTGGGGGTCTCTCCCCTCTCCCCTCCCCCCCCCGCGATGTAATTATTTCATTTCTTTCTTTTGTATCGTTCAGCCCCGGGGGGGTCCCCAAAATGGGGGAGAGGGGGAGCCCCCCCCAAAATGGGGGAGGGGGGGGAGCCCCCCCAAAATGGGGGAGAGGGGGAGCCCCAAAATGGGGAGGGGGAGGGGCCCCAACCAGCACAGCAGGGCCAGCCCCTCCCCCCGCCCCTCCCCCACCGGGTTTTTTATAGGATTTGGGGGGGTGGGGGTGGGGGCGGGGCAGATTTGGGGCCCCCCCTGCCCCTCCCCCCCTCCCCTCCCCCACACTAACGAGGCTCGAGCTCTTCGGAGCGGGGGGGGCGGGGCCGGCCCTTATTTTATTGTATTATGATTTTTTTTATTATTATTAAACTTTGGAGGTTAAAAAGGACTCGGAGAGGTTTTTTTGGGGGGGTTTGGGGAGGGGTTGGGGTTTTGGGGGGTCAGGGGTTTGGAGGTTCAGGGTTTTGAGGCTTTGGGATTTTTCGGGGTTCAGGGGTTTTGGGGGGTCTGGGATTTTGGGGGTTCAGGGGTTTGGGGAGTTCAGGGATTTTAGGGGTTTGGCGTTTTGGGGGATTCAGGGATTTTAGGGGTTCAGGGTTTTGGGGGTTCAGGGTTTTTGGGGAGTTCAGGTTTTTGGGGGATTCAGGATTTTGGGGGGTTCAGGATTTCGAGGGATTCAGGATTTTGGGGGTTTGGGATTTTGGGGGTTTGGGTTTTTGGGGTTTGGATTTTGGGGGTTCAAAATTTCGAGGAATTCAGGATTTTGGGGGTTCAAAATTTCGAGGAATTCAGGATTTTGGGGGTTTGGATTTCGGAGTTTCAGAATTTTGGGGATTCAGGATTTTGGGGGTTTGGGTTTTTGGGGTTCAGGATTTTGAGGGGTTCAGAATTTCGAGGGATTCAGGATTTTTTGGGGTTTGGATTTCGGAGTTTCAGAATTTTGGGGATTCGGGATTTTGGGGGTTCAGAATTTTGGGGATTCGGGATTTCGGGGGTTTGGGTTTTTGGGGTTTCAGAATTTCAAGGGATTCGGGATTTTGGGGGTTTGGGTTTTTGGGGGTTCAGAATTTCGGAGTTTCAGAATTTCAGGGGATTCAGGATTTTTGAGGTTTGGGTTTTTGGGGTTCAGGATTTTGAGGGGTTCAGAATTTCGAGGGATTCAGGATTTCAAGGGATTCAGGATTTTGGGGGTTTGGATTTCGGAGTTTCAGAATTTCGAGGGATTCAGGATTTTTTGGGGTTTGGGTTTTTGGGGTTCCGGATTTTGGGGATTCGGGATTTTGGGGGTTCAGGGATTTTGGGGGTTTGGGGTTTTTGGGGTTCAGAATTTCGAAGGATTCGGGATTTTGGGGGTTTGGGTTTTGGGTTTTTGGGGTTCAGAATTTTGAGGGATTCGGGATTTTGGGGGTTTGGGTTTCGGAGTTTCAGAATTTCGAGGGATTCAGGATTTTTTGGGGTTCAGGATTTTGGGGGTTTGGGGTTTTGGGGTTCAGAATTTTGGGGATTCAGGATTTTGGGGGTTTGGGGTTTTGGGGTTTCAGGATTTCGAGGGATTCAGGATTTTGGGGGTTTGGGGTTTTGGGGTTCAGAATTTCGAGGGATTCGGGATTTTGGGGGTTTGGGTTTTTGGGGTTCGGGCGGGCGCGGGAGCCTCCTCTGGGATCCCTGGAGCGATTCCTGGTGCTGAGGGAAAAAAACCCCTTCAAGAGGTGAAAAATGAACTTTTGTGAGGTGAAATTCACCTTTTTGAGGCAAAAATCCACTTTTGTGCGGTAAAATGCCCCTTTCACCAAGAGAACAACGCCTTTTCACGAGGTCAACCCTCTTTAAGTGAGCTCAATTTCACATTTCTGAGGCCAAATCTGCCGCCCTGAGGTGAAAAGTTCTTTTTTTGTGAGGTAAAACTGCCTTTTGTGAGGTAAACGCGGCCTTTTCTTGAGGTAAACGCGGCCTTTTCTTGAGGTAAACGCCTCATTTCTGAGTAAAATTCACCTTTGCTGGGATTAAAAAACCTTTCATGAAGTGAAATCCGTGCGGAAAGGAAGAACCGAAACCTCGAAAATCGGTGAGTGAGATAAAACTTCCATTTTCTAAGGTAAATTTCCAATTTTCTAAGGTAAATTTTCCTTTTTTTGAGGTAAAGTTTCCATTTTCTGAGGTAAAGTTTCCATTTTTTGAGGTAAAGTTTCCATTTTCTGAGGTAAAGTTTCAATTTTCTGAGATAAATTTTACAATTTTGAGGTAAAGCTTCCATTTTTTGAGGTCTATTTTAAATTTTCTGAGGTAAATTTTCCATTTTTTGAGATAAATTTTCCATTTTCTGAGGTAAAATTTCCAATTTTTGAGGTAAATTTTCCTTTTTTTGAGGTAAATTTTCCATTTTCTGAGGTAAAGTTTCCATTTTTTGAGGTAAATTTTCCATTTTTTTAGGTAAAGTTTCAATTTTCTGAGATAAATTTTACAATTTTGAGGTAAAGCTTCCATTTTTTGAGGTATATTTTAAATTTTCTGAGGTAAATTTACCAATTTTTGAGGTAAAGTTTCCATTTTCTGAGGTAAAATTTCCAATTTTTGAGGTAAATTTTCCTTTTTTTGAGGTAAATTTTCCATTTCCTGAGGTAAATTTTCCTTTTTTTGAGGTAAATTTTCCATTTTTTGAGGTAAAGTTTCAATTTTCTGAGGTAAATTTTACAATTTTGAGGTAAAGCTTCCATTTTTTGAGGTCTATTTTAAATTTTCTGAGGTAAATTTTCCATTTTTTGAGATAAATTTTCCATTTTTTGAGGTATATTTTCAATTTTCTGAGGTAAATTTTCCATTTTTTGAGGTATATTTTCAATTTTCTGAGGTAAAGTTTCAATTTTCTGAGGTAAATTTTCCAATTTTTGAGGTAGTTTCCAATTTTTGAGATAAATTTTCCAATTTCTGAGGTAAATTTTCAATTTTCTGAGGTAAAATTTCCAATTTTTGAGGTAAAGTTTCAATTTTTTGAGGTAAATTTTCCTTTTTTTGAGGTAAAGTTTCCATTTTCTGAGGTAAATTTTACAATTTTGAGGTAAAGCTTCCATTTTTGAGGTATATTTTAAATTTTCTGAGGTAAATTTTCCATTTTTTGAGATAAATTTTCCATTTTCTGAGGTAAAGTTTCCATTTTTTCAGGTAAATTTTCCTTTTTTTGAGGTAAAGTTTCAATTTTCTGAGATAAATTTTACAATTTTGAGGTAAAGCTTCCATTTTTTGAGGTATATTTTAAATTTTCTGAGGTAAATTTACCAATTTTTGAGATAAATTTTCCAATTTTTGAGGTATATTTTCAATTTTCTGAGGTAAAGTTTCCAATTTTTGAGGTAAAGTTTTAATTTTCTGAGTTAAAGTTTCAATTTTCTGAGGTAAATTTTCCATTTTTTTGAGGTAAAGTTTCCATTATTTGAGGTAAAATTTTCCAATTTTTGAGGTAAATTTTCCATTTTTTGAGGTAAATTTTCAATTTTCTGAGGTAAAGTTTCCATTTTTGAATTGAAGTTTCCATTTTCTGAGGTAAATTTTCCAATTTTTGAGGTAAAGTTTCCATTTTCTGAGGTAAATTTTCCATTTTTTTGAGGTAGTTTCCATTATTTGAGGTAAAATTTTCGAATTTTTGAGGTAAATTTTCCATTTTTCTGAGGTAAATTTTCCATTTTTCTGAGGTAAAGTTTCCATTTTCTGAGGTAAAATCCCCGTTTCGGAGGTGAAAATTCCTCTTTCCTCAGGGATGCACCCACCTCCTTTGTAATGTAAAATTCACATTTTCTGAGGTGACAAAATCCCTTTTTCTGATGTAAAATCCCCGCTTTTTTTGGTTTTTTTTTCCCTTCCCCTTTTTGGGTGTAAATCTCGTTTTTCCTGAGGCAAAAATTCCTTTTTTTTTTTGAGGTGAAAACACCTCCTTTTCTTGGAATAAATACTTCTTTTTTTAGGCAAAACTTTTTAAAAAGGATTTTTTTTTGAGGTAATCATCCCTTTTCGAGAGGGAATATTCCATTTTGAGAACAATTCACCGTCCCCGGGAGGCAAATGTCTCTTTTCCTGAGATAAAACTCATTTTTTGAGGGAAAAAATTCCTTTTTGACTGAAAACTTCCTTTTTGAGAAAAAAACCATCATTTTCTCTCAAGAAATTTCCCTTTTCCTGAAATAAAATCCTCCTTTTTGAGGATATTCCCACTCATCCCTGATGTGAATATACCTTTAACAGTGAAAAAAAAAATCACATTTAAAAAAAATTTATTTTTCCACCTTTTAAAATTTTTCTTTTCTTTGAGGGATTTTTTTTTTTCTTTTAGGGAAAATTGGTTGTTTTGTATTCTTTTCTATGAGGGAAACCCTCTCTTTATTGAGTAAAAACTTTAATTTTTTTTTTTTGAGGTAAACATCCCTTTTCCTGAGGAAAATCCTCCTGAGCAGCAAATTTAAGGCAAATTAACTTTTCTAGAAAAAAAATAGTTTTTTGTTTTTTGTTTATTTTTTTTTTCCTGAGACAAACCCCTCCTTTCTTTAAAAATCCTTTTTTTTTTTAATGTAACTCCCTCATTTTTCAAAATTGAGGCAAAATCCCTTGTTTTTTTTTGAGCAAAACCATCCTTTTTTTGAGGAAAAAGCAGTTGATTTGGGGATATGTGTGGTTTTGAGCGGGTTTTTTGAGGAAAATTTATATTATAAATCACCTCTTTTTAAATATTTACCTCTTTTAAAAGATTTACCTCTTTTTGAGGTAAATACCCCCCTTTTCCTGAGGGGGAAAAAAATCCAATTTTTTTCAGGAAAAAAAACCCCATCCCTGAGGCAAAGACCTCAGGGGAATTTTTGGGGCTCTCTGGGGGAAATTTGGGGATCCCTGAGGGGATTTTTGGGGCTCTCTTGGTGATTTTTGGGGCTCTCTGAGGGGGATTTTATGGCTCCGGTGGATTTTGGGGCTCCCTGAGGGGATTTTTTGGGGATCCCTGAGGGGAATTTTGGGGCCCAGGTGGAATTTGGGGCTCTCTTGGTGATTTTTGGGGATCTCTGAGGGGATTTTGGGGCCCAGGTAGAATTTAGGGATCTCTGAGGGGATTTTGGGGATCTCTGAGGGGATTTTGGGGCTCTCTGGGGAGATTTTGGGGTTCCCTGAAGGAATTTTGGGGCTCGGTGGATTTTGGGGCTGTCTGAGGGGATTTTGGGGCTCTCTCGGTGATTTTTAGGGGTTTCTGAGGGGATTTTGGGGCCTGGTGGATTTCGGGGCTCTCTGAAGGAATTTGGGGCTCCCTGAGGGGATTTTGGGGCCTGTTGAATTTCGGGAATCCCTGAGGGGATTTTGGGATCCCTGAGGGGATTTTGGGGATCTCTGAAGGGATTTTGGGGCCCGGTGGATTTTGGGGCTCCCTGAGGGGATTTTGGGGCTCTCTCGGTGATTTTTAGAGATCTCTGAGGGGATTTTGGGGCCCCAGTGGATTTTGGGGTTCCCTGAAGGAATTTTGGGCTCCCCGAGGAGATTTTGGGGCCTGTTGAATTTCAGGGATCCCTGAGGGGATTTTGGGATCCCTGAGGGGCTTTTGCGGATCTCTGAGGGGATTTTGGGGCTCTCTGGGGGATTTGGGGGTTCCCTGAGGAATTTGGGGCTCCCTGAGGGGATTTTGGGGCCTGTTGAATTTCAGGATGTGAGGGGATTTTGGGGCTCTCTGGGGGATTTTGGGGTTCCCAAAATCCCCCGGTGGATTTTTGGGGCTCCCTGAGGGGATTTTGGGGCTCTCTCGGTGATTTTTAGGGGTTCTGAGGGGATTTTGGGGCCGGTGGATTTCGGGATCCCTGAGGGATTTTTGGGATCTCTGAGGGGATTTTGGGGCTCCTGAGGGATTTTTGGGGATCCCTGAGGGGAATTTTGGGGCCCAGGTGGAATTTGGGGCTCTCTTGGTGATTTTTGGGGATCTCTGAGGGGATTTTGGGGGCCCAGGTAGAATTTAGGGATCTCTGAGGGGATTTTGGAATCCCTGAGGGGATTTTGGGGCTCCCTGAGGGGATTTTGGGGATCTCTGGGGAGATTTTGGG